>NC_070641.1:6823768-7123768 GCF_947347685.1 Pleuronectes platessa
ATAAAGCCTAAAAGTCCTCTGATGTCTACCAACGAGCTGCATTGATGAACCTTCGGAAATGTTAACTCAATGTTAAGGATCCAAGGAAGGGAGAGCGTGGCCTAGGGGATAGAGCGGGTGCTCTGCAACAAGAAGGTTGCCAGTTCGAATCCCACTCTATCCCATCTGCATGCCTAAGTGTCCTTGGCAAGATACTGAACCCCTAAATGCCAGACTGATTAGAGTCAGTGCTTTAAACACAATATCCTGACGTTATCATGACAATGTGCAAACATGGAGAGAGAATTGAGGTCACATTAGCAGCAATCAGTATGAACAGCAAATGAAAAAAAGGTTTCAGTTTAGCAAACGATAAAAGCTTATTATAATTACATTAAATAATACACATTTTAAGGGGGAATTGGCTCAAAATGTGTCAGCTACAAATACACAATGTGTTTACCTAGAGGTGCCTCTTGATTTATGCTTTTTATTTACACACACGTTGCGCTGCATACGCTGAAATGACGGATGCATACTGCTTGATCTCACCTCTGCGGCGCTGATAAAACGCAGCACTTTACAATTAACATGTTTGTGAGGGGCGAGCGGGTCCCGAGCGAGCATCGGAGCTGCATACGTAGGAAATTGCTAACATCGGCTAATTAAGCCCCAGCTCCCACTCTGCAAGATTAGATTCAATAGAGCCAGTATATTTATGTGTCAGCCATTGATCGCGGAGGACTGTAATCGTGTAATGCACTTTCACTCGTGGAACTGGTGGAACATCCATTATATAGTGAACTTTGGAGATGTTTGGAGCATGAATGGAGGAAAGCAGCAGTATCGTTTTGTGTTCTATTTTCTTTTTGTTGTTGTTGTTCTTGGGATTAAGACGTGGCTGGTGTTCTGAAAGGGGAGGGAGGAGCTGAACGGGATATTTTAGAGCTGTGTCCTCGATCTTTGCCTTTTCTGTCATCACAGAAGGATGGCTAGAATGGAAGAGGAGTCACACACACACACATACACAATCCTCTAGCATTTAAAGTTTGCAAATAAACTATACTGATTTATTGAAGTCACCATCTTCTCTCCAGATGGTTTAATTAAAACAGCAATCTATTAACTTTCATAGAGGCTCATTTCCAAAGACCGCACTCATGCTCAAACCTTAGCCTTTTTTTCAAGGGACAACTTTTGCCCGCTCATTTGACAAATTCTACTGGTCCTCTGTCTCTAGTGTGAAAAGACTCTTTGTAGTTCAACGTGATTAATCTGTGAGATATTCAATGTGTGTCCAAGGCTCCAGCAAGATAACCTCGAGTTGATCAGCGAGAGAAAAGGCAAATGTGTAAAGGAGGAGTGCTGAATGCACTGAGAGGAGATTGCCCCAATCGCACAACTGGGCCACTAGAAAGGGGCTGAAGCCATATTTAAATAGCTTCCTCCCATGTGCAACTCCTGTTAAGATTCAAGGACAGTAGACACTGCATTGTGCTTCATAGAAATAAAAAAAAAAACACGACACAAAAGACCTGGATCAAGGCCTCTGTAATGTTTCTACTGACATTTTAAACTCAGAAAAGCTTCTGGAGGTTAAAGGAAGCAGTTTCTGACAGAAATGTTTGACTGTAAACAAATCTGTTATATCTTATAACAACATAATACACAGGCAGACATACAGCTTGTTCACACTGTACTGCTTGATTCAGTCAACAGAACCTGAAGGGACATGTAACAGCACCTATTCAGTGTCTGTTTACATGAGCATGATAAAAGAAATATATAGATTAACACTTGGTTCAGTGACTGAAAGGAACTTTACATGCACAGTTGAGAGAAGACCAGCTGCAACAAAAAATACATTGCTCGACAATACAATATAAGAAATGGTCATCAACTATAAATGTTGGATCTCAATCTGAAAAGAACATTTACCTGATTTTACAAGAATTCTCTTACAGTCTTTACTTTGCTATAGACAAGCGATGCTCATCATATGAGCTAACTATAGCAGCATCCACTGTATTGACGTTAAAAAACGTTAAAATTCATTTAAAAATCTGCTAATATGTCCATTAATCCATCCTTAGATTGCTTAAATGCTACAATCGCAGTGAAACTAACTAACTTTAGTACAACTAAAATCGTCTGACCAAAGAGTCCAGGCTCCAGGCTGTGTCAGGAATAAGTTCCAAGATAAACCTTGTTTTCATCCCTCCCTGCTCTATGGCGTCTTGAGGCTTCACGCTTAAATAAATAAAAACTTGAATGAAAAAAAAAAGAAAAGAATCTTAGGCAGGCATGCGCTCGTCATGAGGTTGAAATGGCAGCATCAACTCCATCATCGAGCTGAAAATGTCACAGCAGAGATAATGAACTGTAGCATCACTGAGACAAGAAAGCACCATCCTGTCGGAGTAAAAGAGCCATTCAGCCTGGAAAAAATTGTCTGTTAATATGTCATTAAGAGACATTAGCAACATGACATGGGCCGCAGATGGAGCCAAATTACATGCCAATTAGTTGTCAGTCGATGGGCCAATAGCTCATGGGAATGAGTATGGAGGCTCCAGCAAGTTGTCGGGCATTTTAAGAAGCCCTCAAAAAGGTGAAAAGATCAGGTGCCACACATCTGGAGATACTTATCATGTTGCACATGTCTTTAATGAACATTCAGACACTTCATCGGGCCAGACCCGGTGAATGCGACGACCCTTGAATGCGCGGGGGCATGAGGGTGACGTCATTCCCCGTCTCTTTTTTTTTCCTCAACTGCATCGAGCAAATACGGCGATGGAGGATGAACTGGCAGACCACCTACTTAATCTGTGCAGAGAGGAGGAGTATTTACTTAAGTCAGGCTTGAGGGCTAGCTCGTAGGAGGGCGGCAGATGGCTGAGGTTCTGGAAGGATCTGGAGAGGGACACGTCGTAGGGCTCTGTGGCTGAGGTCAGGATGTTGTTCATCCGCTGGGGTCTTTCTACAGGCGACAGAGGAGGAAGCGGTGCAGTGCAGTCAGTAGACAGTCAGGCAGAAACGGGAGGGGGGGCGGAGCGGCAGCTTGAAGGTGACCTGAACTTACACACCGGCTGATGGATGAACTGGAGGTCAGTTTTTATGAATCTGACTCGGAAGGCCTGCCTGCGTTTCCTGGGGGCGTGCAGCACAATGTTGCAGTGGTTTTGTTTGGACCAAAATAAATTGGATTGGATATAAAAACTATGACTAGATATAGGGAACTACTTTAAATTGTTTGTGTTTACTCCTAGAGGTATTTTTCGAACAAATATGAAAAATACCCAATGCACAGGTTGTGTTAGTGGTTTGTATCCCAATAATAAGGGCTTGTTTTTTCATATATTTGTTTTTATGATCATTAATTAATCCAGAAAAGCTAAATCATATACGTAATATAATAACTCATTTACTATGACAATAAGAAAAAGCAACTTTCACGTTCAATTTGCATAAATTTGCATCAACTTTCATCGTTACCTGTATGTACCTGCCTCTTGAAGCCTTCACAATTTTTTTAATATTTTTTAAAATGTAGTTTTTTACATGTCCAGATGACCAGGTGGTGGAACATCCACCACCTGGTTTGATCCCAACAGCTGTTGTGCTTTGGGACGTATACAAGCTGGGCTCTCTGAGACCTGTCGCTACACTCAGGTATTTTCTTTGGGCACATCCATATGTGTGTGTTGACAAAGCTTGAGCGTAGACTAATGACTAAAATGACGAACTGCTGTATTAGGCTGAACTGATGAATTCCAGCAAATTATTTTGTCTGATTCAAAGTGTTGCTTTACTGCAGCAAAATGTCTTCATCGGTTCATTTTGAGTTATCGCTGATATGGCCCCATTAACGCTGCCTGCACTGCGTGGAGCTCCTGTGGCTTCAGTATTCGGGACGCCCCGTCATGGGTCAACGGGCACAGTGGGTGGGGAGGGGTGCGATACGGGCAGGGACTCTGGGTTTAAAAATAGGTCTGGGCGACTATACTGCAGCAAGGAGGACAGGGACACACAACACCAAGGAACATATGGTGTAGAGGGGAAATTTTCAATGTCTGAAGAAGTGTGGGTGTGGGGTGGAGGGGATGGAGGGGGGGGCGTGGGGAGGATAAAGCTGGTTAGAGGAGTGAAGGGGGCAAAAAAAACTTCATGTGCAAAGAAAAGATTTTGAGATCGGAGTAAAGGTCATGGATTATAATGCAGAGGCGTGAAGTTTGGAGACTGCGTAAAATAGACAAGCGCTTACAAAAAAAAAAAAAAAAGAGGAGAGAGGAGAATAAAAAATGACCTCCAGTGTGCGGGTAAGAATTTGGATCTCTACATGATATGTGTGGTAGAAAAGATGAAGCAAACAAATACACATAAACACCATGTGCATGTGTATCACTTACCGTATCTCATTTGTCGGTGGGCTAACAAATCCAAGTGAGAAAAAAAGGATCAATCACAATCAACGTGCACAGTTTTTAACCGAGTCTCCCATAGCAGAGGTCGGCCTTATTCAGAGCCAATACTGCAAAAAATAATGCTGCCCAGGTTTGATGCAAACTCCAAACCGGCAACTCTTGAATTATACAGCTACGATCCTCGTCAGAAACTAAATACACTTCAAAAGCCAAAGCCTGAAGAGTTTTATTTGGCACTGAAAGCACTTTTGAAACCCATTTTCCCAGTAAAGACCGCCCTGCTTAAGAGACAGCGTTCCATTAATGGTGGAAAACGATGTACTGTGATCCAGTGAGTGTCTCTCATCTTTAACTTGGGAGACACTGACACCAAACATCTGCCGCTGCAGTTTTTAGAAGAGCAGAGAGGGGATTTATGTAACAAACAATGCCTGATTCCCTCTTTAATTACACTGTGTTTCATTTCATTGCCGTTTAGTTGCAGGACCATTCAGTAATTCCACAGTGAACGCTGCTCCTCTTTCAGGGGAAATCGCATTCAGAGAAATACATAGGACGCGGTAGCAGTAATTTGGTTTTCAATAACTTCAGCAAACTGCTCAGATGATCCTTTGATTATCCTGCACTTTTTGCTTTTCATTTTCTCTCCAGACTCCTTTATCGTTCTCTCGGATTTTAATTTCCCCGGGAGAGATATACTTTTGTCCTTGAAAATGGAAATAGTCTGCCCGAAAGATCTGTCTGGCTTTCTTTCGTTTAGAGACAGATAACAATGCATATCATTTTAACAAGTCAAGTCAGGTCGACGGCAACCGTCAGGTCTTTCCTTAACGTTCAGAGAAGTTGAAAGGACGGAAAGATTTGTCTGGATACTTTGCTGGCGAGCCTTACAAATGTGTATTCTCATTTTCAAGCATGGTGAATTGTGGAGACACATGCAATGTCACATCCCATGTTAAGGACAACACAGCATGACAGTTCTTCTTACCTAGTTTAGGTGTGAGCGCTGTCAGATCCAGGTGGCTGTGCTGATAGTCGTGGTGGTGGTTTCCTATTGTGAGAAGAGCACAGAGAGAGTTACCACTGGATTTCAACAAAGTGTGTTCAACTCACAGGAATGTGTTAGGTTCCTGTGCATGAAGGGTCACGTTAAAGGGTCACTTCAATCAAAACCATTTTTTAAAAGATAGATCTTCCCTTTTGACCTTTTTGTTATCAAGTGGTCAGTTTAAATTGGTTTTGCACAGTATTTGAGATATTTCTCCACAAACCCCAAAACGATGCGGGTGACATTTACATTTTAAAACAGCACAGCATAACGCAATCTACGGTTTAATCCAGTTACTCTTCCAGCAAAAATTGGAAGCTCACAGTCAAGCAACAGTAAACAGATTAAGAATCAAGTGCAGGACCTCGCCTGAAAGTTACAACTTAATACCCAACACAAACTCCTCAGACCATGCCTGCGAGGGATTTCCCTTGCTTCCTCAATGACTTCAGATCAGCTCCATAAAAATTCAGACTTTAAAGAAGACAAATTCTCTTCATATCCAGGTTGATGGTTATAATTTGGGTTATTACCTAAAAAGGTTCAGATGCTCTCATGAAAACACATCACTTTTCTTATATTGTCCATTGCTGGAGCTCCTCCATTCAGCCTATGTCTGGAACTCCCGTCAATTTTTCAGCTCCTGTCTCTTTAAGTCCCCCTTCCAGATGATTGGTCAGCTCACTGAGTTATGAGTGGGCAACTGCTTCGAGCACATGTAGGAAACTTCAGCTTCTGTTCCCACTTAACCTGGGTTGGCTAGGGGGCGTGTCAGACTAGCCGCTGGCCGTGCCTTAGGCAAATGTGTGGAATCTTGTCAGGTGACATCCTAATTCCATGGAAGTTTTGGAATGGACGACACATCACAGCTTCAGGAGCAGTGTTTTCTGTGGGGTGGACTTTCTGCTTCTTAACTTTGCAGACCTTTTAGATACCTAAAAACCTATATAACACACTAGAGGAAACACACACTGCAATATACTGTATATATATATATATTTCTCCCTTAGTACATTTAAATTGGCCATATGTGGGTAAATACTCGTTGTCTTGCCTTAATCATATTAAAAAAACCTCACTCTCTTGTTGGGATCAGCACAATAAGCTCTGCAGCAATTGTCTCCATCATTGATCAGGTGGAGTTTCCATCAGCATCATTCAGTGTCCGCTGCATCCCCAGATATGAAGCTTTGATTTGTTCCGTGCGTCTCCAGCAAACATTAAACTGTCACTGCTCAGTTGCGGCTCTGTGAGTGCTTCGTCAATCTGACGGAATCCACAGTGAAGCTCTGCTTTGCCAAAATGATTGATTACAGCCTCTTTATGAAAAAAGGAGCCACGGAACATGGCTCCACCTCACGGTGATCCATCTTCCCTGTAAGTGACTCATTTGATGTTGCACTAACATCGTTACGTGTTGTTTGAGCGGTCAGAGAACAAACCAGATTCCATCGCCGAGCAGCCAGGGGAGTTCAAATAATTTCAGAGAGGAAAATATTGCCTTTATTCAATTAGATCAGCTGCTTCTGAAAGCAGAGCATACAAAGCGTGGATATATGATGGTTGCACCTTATTTGCATTTTAATATGTTCATCTATCTTCCTGTAAGAGAGCTAATGACGATAAAAACCAAACTCTCATAGCTTTAAACAATGTGTATGAGCTCTTTAGCTTTGGACTGACAACAGGGGGGTGGGGTTCTGCTTTTGATAAAGATCACTGATTGTATTTCAATGATGTTGCTTCCTCAGTGGATGGATCTGACATTTCTGCCTGTTGCTAAAACACTCTGCTATGAAGTCGAAATGAAAGTGGTTATGTCACCAAATAAATAACCTTTTTCATCAGTGAATTTCAATGCATTTCGTACATTAAAATGTTGCAGATGGTTCAAAAGTTTATCACCGAGCAAGGACATTTTTCCTTTGCTGTAATCCCCCATTCTGGCCTTAAATGTGTACTATCCAATTTTATCTTATATTTCAATGTTATTGCTCTTGTGCAGCATCCCAGGCAGTAAATTCAGCACACAAAAAAGTAATAATATGTAATTTGTTTACGAGGAATGTGCATTTCAAAGCAAAGTCTGGTCCGGGCACACGATGATGCAGCCAGGCACGATTCAGCCCGGGGACAGTGAGCAATCACACAACACAAAACCGTCAGAGGAAAAACATTCAAGACACAAATACACTTATTTCTGAGGCTGGAGTGTTGACTCGAGTGGAACCCGAATGCTGCAGCGAGTAGCCTGAAAATTTGACGTTCCCTCCTCGAGCAAACCGCAGCAATCTGACAACAACTTAAGGACCCGCGCACCACGGCCTCGAGGAGTGTTTGGTCAGAGGGCCATCTGACGCACATACACTGCTCTGTCTTCTCATACGCACCAAGGAGGGAGAACCACACCGATGAACTGAGACGGGGCCAGCGTGCATAACTGAAATCACTTTCAGTACCTCCGAACACACAAGAGCAGGAAGATAGGTGATGTTGGTACATGAGGCCATCTTTGCAACAACCATGGATCGATGGTGTTTTATGAATTTTGTCACTTCTCTATTGTTTTTGCTATTTCACCTGCTCAAAAATCCATTATATGCAGAACATGTACCGTTATATATATATACAAAATACATAAATGTATGAGGACACCCGAACATGTGAATATATTTCATTATGACGTTAACTGTGATTATTCTGCTGCCGTAACAGCCTCCATTCCTCTGGTCTTAATATTTGTATATGATGGAAACTGGTTGCGAGGATTTTTCCCATTCAGCTACAAGAGCTTTGATGATGTCCAACCAATGACTGAAAATAAAGATGGACGACATGTCTCCTCCCCCCCACCGCACCAAAATGAAATAGCCAAGCAGCGGTATCTTGTGCTGTTTACGTCATTTGGAGCCAGAGTCTGTGCAGTTGTGATTGTGAGCTGGAGCTGTAGTATTGAGCTCCTGCCAAGACACACATCTGACCAATCACAAGACAGGCTCAGCTGTTGATCGTGACTTCTCTCATTGTTTTTATATCATCAAATAACTAATTATTACCCCCAGAAAATCAACAAAAAAATCAACTACTACTACTACTTTGATGTTTTAGTTTGCACCATGTCCCATCTGCTAGCATGAAGGAGGCAAGATGTTGTCCATCATTATAAAAAGTCCTTGAGTCCTTTGCAGTATATTTTTTATCTGACATTTTACTTGTACATTGTCTGTTTCACGTAAATCTGACTAACTGTGCAAGCAGATTACAAAACCCCTGACCAAAACATCAAGGTCAATTCATCACTGACCAAGTTATATATCTATGCATCTTATTCTGTATAAACCAATGAATGTAAATGAACATGGATGATGCATCTCCACCTTCTTCCACTGATGGGAAATGAAGCCAAAATATTCTGGATATGAAAACTGCCATCTTGCACCTGTTACGTCATTTAGAGCAAGAGTCTGAGTGACAGTGATGAGCAATGGAACCGTGGCAACCTAAATGACAGGAACCATCTTTGAGACAAAAATATTTAATGTGCATTTTGACATTTTAGATGGTCCATGTCTCATCTGCTAACATGGATGAGGCGAATAATTTAATACAGATTGATAAAAATACTCAAATCATTGTGCAGCGCTGCATCACCTGTACATCACAAGGACTTTAGGGGATTTCCTCCTCTTCTCCTACATATCAGTTGATTCTTTCACACTGAGGCGCTGACATGCTGAATCCCTCTGACACAGAGTTCGCACCATGTGAAGTATCTGGAGGAGAACACACCTGCTAAGTGTTAATACATAATGCAGCAGCTCTCGCTGACAGCCAAGCATGTGTCTTGTCGATTTGTGACTCTGTCACAAACGAATCAAATGCTTCCAGGTTCCAGTGGGTGGACAGAGGGGATCCCACTGTGACCCAGATCCATTTTAAATGCCTCGCTCCAGGGAAGCTGAGGGACAGACGCCGGGTACGGAGAGAGAGCCCGTGCTATGTCATTAGCCTGGCAGAGTGTGAAGCACCTGGTGGGAGAGATCACCCTGTCTTGTCCTTGTGCATATGAAAGTGTGATGGAAAGTCACACAGAAAGGGGGAGCATGCAGCCATTTTGTGTCTTCACCTTCGAAACACTCCGGACTTTAATCTCTAATGGATCTGTGACAAGCATTTAACCCCAGTGGAGAATTTTGCAACCGGAAAGAATAAGGGACATTTCCAAACTGATTATCAGAACAAATCACATTGTTATCTCTCTGAATATACAGAGCAGCTGGCAACTGTTGCAATTCATCGTCATTACATAGAAGTGACGCTTCACCCAAATCCTTTTGCTTTCAGTATCAAATAGGCCCATTTGAACAAATAGTCTCTAAAAGGGTTTGAGCTCCAGGGACAAAAAATCATTATGTGCTCAGGGAATTAACGTTGCTTTGAAGCATTTATTTTTGAACTCCCACTGGTTCTCCAGTACAGTGAGGATAACACACATTAGACCGATGTGAACTGGTTAAAATGTAAATCTAAAGATGTATATCGACAATGAAATAGTCCCATAGATTTCAATTGCAGCTGTTATAACAGGTCTGTAAAAAGAAAAGCTATGAGGAGCTGATGTCACATTAAACTTCACGTTCTGACGCCTGAACTTTGATATCACATTCGTTACGTTTTCATATGTTCACCTCTTTATTTGAAACTTTGGCCAAGTTCAACACAACAATATAATGTTTAATAATTAAAACATACTCAGGTTGATCATTTTAATTTGGCCTAATGTTCAGAAAACACATCACCTTCCTCAAACTGCCCATTAGTGCAGCTCCTCTTTTCAAGACCTCTCTGCAACACTTGGTTTTATCTCCTGTCCTTTAAAGAACCCACCTCTGACAAAGCTCTGTTGCGATTGGTCAATTTCTTCCAGCGCATGTAGGAAATGTTGTTCTTTTTCGCAGACCTTAGCTTTGTCTCAGTTCAGGGCTGAATCCTTCGGAGGCTCCATTTGAAGACCGATTGCGTCACGACAGCACAACTAGGCTGTCGAAGGCTCCGACATTGCGTCATCCCAGAGAAACAAAGGCTCCATTAGGTGGATCCCACTTGGCCCAGCATATCCCAGGATTCATTGCACCCTTAGTGACAAACGCAGGCAAGTGATGGGAGCATCCAACCAAACAGCTAATGGTACACATGTCAAAAAACCAGGCATGGAAACTTTCTAACTACAACTCTCGCTCAGCAACAAGCGAGGGCTTAATAAGCTGGTCCTGCCCATCACAGAAAGCCTCTATACCAGACCGTCTCATTTCGGTTTCGGCCTTTGCCGTCTACGCTGCTGACAAAGGAGGCGGTCATCGTTGGCCGCGTAGAATGTTTCCTGCAAAGTCTGCAGCTCCTGACTTGAGACACAGCTTCTGGATATATTGTGCAAATGTGTGCTGATACAATACAGTACAATACAAGTTTATAAATCACGAAGACAGTTTGATTAAGGGCAAGAAAAAGAAGACGATAAAAAGATACAGACACACACGTCCACACAAATGGTAACACAATAAAAGAGCTATTCAGCTTGTTTTGAGCTAAAAGTGGGATTTCTTTACGGTCAAAATAAATAAATAAATATCAATAAAAGAAATGTATTAATATATTATTAAATTGTCACATGACAGCACATTAATACAGAAGTATCAGTCAAATGTCTGAGGTGTTTCAGGAGCTTCAGTGGTTTATGAAGAAGAGTTCCCTTTACCACAAGCTTTGTGCATTTAACTTTGCAGAACTTTTACAGTCACAAAAAGCCCATAGAACACACTTGAGGAGAGAAAAACCTGAAATTGCATCATTGGTCTCCTTTATTATCGGCCGGTTTATTTGTGATGACTTGTGTTTTGTCTCAGCATTCTCTCCTGTCCTCTCTTTAATGAAACACACCAGAGCATTTTAAGTCTCCCCACCCTGGAATTAAAAAATTAAACTGCACATCCCCTGTAGCATTTTCCACTTTGTGCACTCAAGGCAATTATAGTATTTGTCTCTGTACATGAATGAATATTAATTCTGTTTACAAGTGAGCCATGTCCTGTAAATCCTGAGCATTTTTTTTTTTTTGATAATAACGTTTTTACCAGTCTTTTCCCCTGCTGATAACAAGTCAGTTCATTTTCCATTTCAAAAGCTGCAGCTGTGAAAGAAACACGTCCCTCTATCCTGATTATTTCATTGTTAAAAAAAAAAGAAGGTTCCTCAGCACAGGGTCAGGCGTGTGCAGCAGAGAGCCCTGATCCACTCTCTCAGCCGGGCCCATGCGGTGTCATGAGCTTGACCGACGGCGTCTCGGGGAGCGCGGCTTCCTCGGAGTCTGTGAATTACTAACAAGGATAAGCACAGATTTATCTGATGTCTTCCTCGATATGTCAGAAGTAACATCATACAAAGCTGCCGTTATCCTTGCTGTGGAATAAGGGACTCCGTGAATCAAGAGGATGAAAACTGAGGCAGCCGAGTTACCAGCCGGGGCGGGGTCTTCACAGTCAACCAAACTGCTGCTGCATCACACCACAGTGTTTTACAACAGCCTTGGATGGATGATACCACTTCTTTGCTCCTGCTGTGATACTGAATTATCCAAGATGAGGGAACATAAACTCAATGCTGCACATAAATGTATGAGGACACTGCTCCCGTGTGTGATGTTTTGACATGTGATTCATGAGGATTAATGGTAAACAGACACAGCATTTATACAGCACTTTTCTAGTTTAATGACCACTCACAGCAAAGCGGTTGCATGAGGGGGCGATTTAGGATTCAGTGTCTTGCCCAAGGACACACGTGGACTGGACGTGACAGGAATCAAACCCTACAACAAGTAGATAACCCGCTTAACCTCCTGAGCCCGATTATCTCATATAACAGCCTCAGCATTGGTGAGATCCGACACGGATGTTCCGGCACTGATGAAGGATCAGAGTGAAAAGCTGAAGATGAAATAACGTCCGGAACATTGGAGAAAAACCTGCACCGTGACAAGAATCTGCTCGATTTGAAAAACATAACAGAGAGGGACACAAACAGTTTGACTCATTAAGAAGAATCATAATGTTACATGTACTGTGCTATTGTGTTTGTCAATATCCCCATTGACCAAGTCGGTTTGATGAATCATAGTTTTCTCGGTGAGAACGTGTCGGCACAGAGCTCTGACCTCAAACTCAGACAAACACACATTTTGACTGAAAATTGCACTTCATGAAAAGCATCTGCAAGAGAGTGCCTTCAATGTGGATGTGGTGAGTAAGGAACCTGCCAAGTGAACCAATAAAATATTTTATATTCCAAAGGCTGCCAAAACCCTTATCGGCGGTTTACAATATTAGGTGGAAGGATCATATTTATCCTTATTTATTATCATGATGTCAACAGTTTCCCTCCCACTCTCTAAAACTCACAAGGAAACTGCAGAATCAGGCAGCCAGTGATCGTGGGACAGGTTAAATGTGAGCACAGAGCAGCGCAGCTTCTGACCTTGTCACTCCTCATGAGTAAACACCAACCTCATGACAGCCTCTCTCCCCAGGGGAAGGTATAGACTCAGAGGTGGATGCTGGAGTGGAGGTGGCATGAAAAACAACGAAGTGACAGTTGGTGTTTGCAGAGAGGAGCGGGACGGCGGACTGGCGTTGACTTCCTGAACTCGCAGACTTCACCTCATTAACGCAAACAAGAGATGTCTGCACGCACGTATTTCAAAATGCCGTGTTGACAGTTTCAATGTCTCTGCTGGGTGAGCAACTCTTTGTTTTGACATTGGCACTCATGCAACTGCTTCATCTGAACAACATCTGTCTAATGCCTGGGCAGCACTGGGTTTATGATGAGCACCGGTGATCGGTTATGTCACAAGGGAGTGGGCTACGTGAGGTTTCTGGTTGGACTGTTTCCTTGAATAAATTGACCTATGTTTTCCATTAAATGCCAGGACTGCACCGTATGAAGCTGTGCATCTTCTGGTCCCTGCAAATACTTCACAATAAAAGCCTTGTTAAGCAAATGAATGGATTAATTTAATAAGAATACTACAGTACTTTTTTGGGGGTAGAGGAAGTGTTGCAAATCGTTATGTTTGTGACATAAACAGACACATTAAACACTGAAACTGTGGCGAAAGATATCATAATATATTTAATAATATAATAATTTAAGGCAGTGTTCATGTCGAGTAAACAAGTAAAAAAAAACGTTGGTGTCAGACTCCAACTCAGAAACTTTCCAACACTGATATTTATAAAACTACACATGTCAACAAACCGTTTGACAAATGGTTGCAAATGCACAACCTCTGATACTATTTACATCAAAATAAAATCGAATATTGACACTCCTACAAACAATTCAGCTGACAGTGGAGCTGTTGCCTCATCACTTGGTGATGATGTACAACAAATCAGTTTATCTCTGAGTGGAAGCTTAGCACTACAGACAAATCCTAATCCTAGAGATGAAATAAAGAGTTTTTCATTTAAAAGACAAAAACAAGTCAAAGCAAAAATCAATGCATTCATTATTTCTTTTAGTCCCTAAAACAAAGCACGTAGACATTTTTTAATCATATTTATCCTTCTAAAGAATAAAATGGCTACATTGATGTAACTGCAGAACATGAGTTCTTCTCAGGAGGATATGAGGCTGCATTCATTGCAGTAAATGCCTGCATGTCCAGCTGATTACTTTATTGGGGTCACCCTTTTTGTGTATTTTCTATGATAAAAAGATACACTAAAAAATGATGTATGGGTGGATAAGATATTGATCAACAGTCCAAGCAAGCAAGTAAAATAAAACATACCTGCTTTTTATGAGCTGTCACGACTATATTTATTGCTTGTCCATTAAAATATCTAATAACAAGCGCTTGAAGACTAATTAATAACGACAAATAATGACTACTAAAGTAAACACATCAGCCATGGACCTCACTGACGCTCCTGTGACTCAGTGGCAGCAGGTCCCTGCAGCCAGGTTCCACAATGTGGTGTTAAGCTACAGAGCAGCAGCATGAAGGCTGTTACAGCAGCAGCTTCATGCCCCCTGGTTCTGAAATTGCATGCGTTTACTTTCTGAGTGCCTTATAGATATATAGTGAACTCATTAAAGAAAACTTTTCTTTTATTGTTGAACTTTTTTGGCAACCAGAAGTGTGTTTGCACTTAGAGAACATTTACAGTGAAGAGCTCTCTACTGGAGGGAGTTTAATGATGAAGCTTTGATGGTTCAAAGCTTAAGAAGCAGCGTTTATCGAGGCTCACTGCACAGAAAAAGAAGACAATAAATGGTGAGGGTAACGCACAGCATTTTAAGACTATGTTTGGTGTAAAGGGAAGCAGACTATTCCAAAAGTGAATTATCCAGTGGGTTATTCTCCATAATTACGCTCCGTGTTTTCCTGTAATCACGTCGGTAGTTTGCTACAAAGCAACTGTTGATAAGCAGGCTGATGAAACGATTAAACGAAGGAGAGGAGACAGGCTTTGGGAAAATGGCACAAACTGGAAAATTACAACCGAGATCTTTTAATGACTTTGCAATTATGAGCCCAACTTGGCTGCTAGCTGGCATTTAACGACCAGCGCGTGCAGAATGCTAAATCTGAACGTTCACATCCTTTCGCTTCAGTGTTGAGGAAGCGTCTCCGGTTGAGACTCGGCTAATTTGAGTTCACACTTTGATCAGACACAACTGTGGGCTCATGTTAAATTCATAACGGGCTGGGAATTCAGGCGACTGAGTAATGCTCTTTGTTAAGCTGCTGTTGTGCAGAGACACACCTCGGAGAAGGAGGAAACAAGTGGCTGTGTACAGGCCAGATCATCCCTGAATTGTGTATTTGTCCCTTTCTCTTCCCTTATTTTAGTCCCATCTATATGTCGGTGTGGTTCAGACACCGTTCCCTCTCTCCTTTCTCCCCAAAGACAGGGACAGGAGACCTGAGGTGACTGGCTCGGCGTGACACAAGACGACTTCCCATGAGGCCCGAAGCCGAGGATCTCTGTTTCTCCCGTATTGATTAGGGATTGTGTGTCACAGCTCCTGGGCGCGTCATGCACTACCGAGACGCTTTTTCCAGTCAAGAGAAGACAGCGCCCGTTGTCTTCACCGCTCCCTTCAGGCTGACCTTGTGACTTCTTGTCAGAAATAAGAAATATCAAAGTCCCGAGCTCTCCGGAGCGCGCAGAGGGATAGATGACCATTGAGGGACAAGGAATGAAAACAAAGATCAGCTCATGAAATACACTCTGTCCAGAGCTTTAGTTAACAATGAAGATGTCAAGGTCACGTCCTCATCCTGGAGGGAGTTTAGGACGTCCAATTAAAAACCTAGTGAACATTTGGGGTTTTATGAGCTGATTCCAGTGTTTTCTTTTCACTGAATATTGATATAATTATATAATACTGTGTACACTTTAACTCCTGGCTGTTCGGAGAAAGGAGATTTCCCTACAGAGACTGTGTTTTTAATATAGAAAGACATGTAGTGTACATACTAGACAACAAATTAAGTAAAATAAGCATTAGTGAGAATATTAGTATTGCTGATGTGCTTCGAACATGAATCTTTCATAAAAGATTGTTGTTTGTTGAAATAGTGACATTTAAAGCTCCTGTTTGTGATAACAACAAACATAACAATGTTGTGTCATTCATCCCTGAAAGTAATATGATCTGTGAGCAACACTTTTCACAGGAATTCCATTTATTGTTTAATTATACAAAATGACCGATTGGTTCAGTTCAGCTGTTCCATCTTCAGCGGTTCTATCTTCCTAGTCTATACCATAAGCTTTAAATAGAGGGAAGCCGCGGTATCAAGGTCCTCCCATTACATGCATTCGACCAAGCGTGAGTCAGTCTCAGCTGTCAATCCTGATGTTACACCTCGGTTTTACATCATCAATCAACTAAGTATAACGAGACTCATCAGAAACCGTGTCCCCTTCAATAAATGCTAATTTACGCTCAGTATGAGATGCTCATGCAGAAGCGGAGGGAGCCTTCTGTCCACGCTCTGTTCATCTCATCCCTTTGAGGAAAGACTTTGCGAGTTGTCAAATTACAGGGGAGCCAGTCTGCATTAAAAGCTGACTTTGTTGCCCTTTGCAGATGTGTGAGCTCCCTGTCCTCTCCTCCAGCGGCTGACCTGAGCCTCGTGTTCCGGCAGGAAAAAAACAAAAGAAACGGCATCAGTGTCTCCGACCGTTTTACCGACTCCTCCGAGAATCTTTTACCAGGAAGCGTTTCAGTAAGTGGGTGTTATTTTACAGCCGCTTCCATCAGTGGAGCGTTTCTTGGCTCGGTGCTGCGTGTCTTTGAGTGGCTTTGTCCCCTTCACACTTCTGCCACTTTCACAGAACTCGAGCAGCAAACGCCCCTTTTCCCCCCCCCCCCCCCCCGTCTCAAGAGTGTGATGATTAGAACCGATAATTACATCTATTTACATATAAATGTGATTGATACTTGCTTATACTGCTTCCTTAAGCCGCTGCATGAGCCATCTGCTGCTGATCTTGTTATGAACCATCCTCAATATTTGGATCCTCCGTCTGAAGTTACCTAATTAAATGATCATTCGCGACAAGCAAACAATTCCGGATGATGATGCTAATTAACGGCTGAACACTGAGGTGGCTCGCATTGAGAGACGCCACGATTGCATTCGTCTAATGGTGTTTATTGTGAGACTTGTGATTAATACTGCTTCATTAGGAGTCGGAGAAAGATTCGTTTTTTTTTCCAACGGAAGCAGAGACAAAGCGGCTGCAGCGCTGCAATCCCTCAGGCAGGCCGCGGGGCCTAATTGCCTTCATCCACAGTAGTGACCGCCCTCATAACAATCTCAGATGAACACTTGAGTGATAATGCCACAACTCGTTAACATTTCAGTGCAGCGGGACTTTTCAAAATGTCAAGATGAACCCAAATGGATTCAAAATGGGACGACCTTTTTTAAATAGATGCCACACACCCCATTTTTATAACAACTATCAACAATTTCTTGATTGTGTATTCATAAGCTGGTGACATAATCGAGTGTGTGATCCTTCTGCCTGCTGTTGTGTGTGAGATCGACCCCGCCCGAGGCCCCTGCACGCATGTGTTCAGAACATTTTCTCACCCTGTGCAGCCTTGTGTCAAACATGCCCTCTAGTCAGGCTGCGCCTCAACAGGTACACAGTCAGACTGCTTATTAAAAGGTTGGCTTCAAGCCCCAGGAGCCTCTGGGCTCTTCTGCTCTGCCAACATGCCTCCAGCTTGACAATGAGCTGCAGGTGTAAAGTGTTTGCCAAAGGTGTGGCTGCAGGTTTGACCACTGTATCACAATGCTCCTGTAACAATCCTGGAGTTTAGGGGACTGCTACTCATACTCCACGTTGTTGAGTATCCTGGTTCAGCATGACCGATGTCACAGCAATGATATCAGTATACACATTTACTTGTTATTGGTCAAAATCGGAGGTCCAACGTGCATTACAGGATCATTATCGTTGTTGACGGCACAAATGATATCACTGAAGATCTGAAGCAGTCTGTGGGTGAGGGACGACATTTTGGACCTGGAACCCTTCTGGTGACGTCTCACCATAAAATGGTCAACAGGAGAGCAAAGGAGGTGGAACACATTGATGGAAATTCACCATTGACGACACTGTTGAGCTCTATTTCCACTGTGCCGTGTTTTATAATGTCTCTCCACCTGTTCCGTGTTTGTGCACCAGCAGCACTGTGCTGGTAAATTACCATACAGCCACAACGACACGAAACTAAGCTGCAATACTTTGAGGAGGCGAGATAATTGACTTGTTTCTCAGGGAGGCCTTTTTGTACTCGCTGTGTGTCCACAGTATTTGGTAGTCCACCTGCTGCTCAAAGCACCCCTCACGGCCCTGACTGCAGGAGTGACTGCTAATTATACAACAGCAGGGACGCCCGCTGCAGAAAGAGAACTTATTTGTGTATAACTCGGAGAATGGTTTCTTTCTGTTGCCTTGTTTCGTACATGGTCTCCTGCTTGAAATACGATATGCACCCGATGCAGTGTTATTTTATTTCATGTCGTCCACGAGGAAGAGAACTGAGGTGGAACCCGATCATCGCAGGAGAAGTGATTTATTTTAATGGGTACGAGATGAAAGCGAAGGACTGAAAGAGAATGAATGTGTGTTGAAACAGAGGAGTGATTTTCTGCCTCTGCATCGGGGCTTTTGAAGAGGTTCCTGTTTGCTACAAAAGGAGAGGTCAGCGAGCAGATGGGGGCACTCTGTTATATGCACAGGTGAAGAAATCCAACACTCAAAGAGAATGAGAAAATACAGGTGAGACCGGAGGGTGGATGCAAACCTCCGAGGGGATGCGAGACATTTTCTGACCGAGGCAGCATCAAAGAGAGGGATGGTGAAGTACAGAGAGTGAAACTGTGCTCTCCTCTCCGAGTTGGGTTCGCTGCATCTTCTGCACTCACTAGAAGATAGTTCATCGAAATCAGTGTCTTACTAACTGGATGACGCTGCCTGTCTACAGTGTAAAGGCTCATTTATGCTCAACATTATAGGAACATGCAGAGAAACAGACAAAGACTTGACTTCTGTCCGTACTCTGTGTTCATTTTGTTCCAATGTTTTTGAAAGCTTACAGATACGGAATAAACAGATGTAGAGGGGCCATAACACTGGAAATCATAGGGGGCAGTGTAGCCAGTACTTCAAGCAGAACAACCATCACACACAAGGAAGACATTTCAATAATGGCTTCATTTGAGAAGACTTCCAGTTGGCAAAGGGGTTTGCTGCATTATCGCAACCCCCTCCCCTCTCCTCATGTTTGTCTCACCACTACATATTCTTATATATTTAGTAGAGCTGTGAAAAATAACGCGTTAACGCGTTATGATTAAATTACAGGATTAATTCTTTTTTTTTTTAACGCATTTAACGCATGCGCAGAAGGACCTTCCTAACCTCTAATGCAGTCAGACGGCAGCTGCCATTCAAACAAACAAACAACATGGATAATTCTGATTAACCTGAGGACCTTCTGGACGGGAAGATCGTGTTCCAAAAAAACAAAGATCGAACATTCAGTAAAACCAAGGTGATATGCACACTCTGCGAGAAGACGTTATCGTTTCACCGTAGCAATACCCGCCTAACCACCGCAACGCGAAGCATGTGTTGGTCGGCGAGGGGCGTTCAAGTGGAATGCGCCAAACCAGACTCACTCGCCGGACACATTGTGCAAAAGAAGCGGTCAGCTTTACTGTCAGAGAATTTGAACAAGTTAGTTTGCCTCACCAACTGGCTACAGAACGAGTAGCTAAGAGGGCCTTTAGAGGCATTAGATTGTATCATGGTGTGGTTAATGGTTGTGTGACAAAAAATATAAAAAATGTCAACCATCCTATGGCTAAGAAGCTCAAATAATTTCTGTTTAATTTAAAAAAAAAAGTTTTATTCAACCACACAATGGCTAAGGAGCCCGAATTCTGTTTAGGATGAAGATTATATTAATGTTCCATATGGAAAAGCAATGATAACTGCTGAAGAACTGCTGAGTTGCAGCACAAAAGAAAAGTTAAATGTCATAAATCTTGTTTTCACAAAAATATTCCGAAAAAATCGGTAATGTGATTAATCATGATTAATCCATAGAAACCTGTGATTAATTTGATTAAAAATTGTAATCATTTCACAGCCCTAATATTTAGATATTTATATATATAGGTATTTTTCTGCCGTTTTTATATATATATACATTTTACATTTTATTGTACTATCCAATCCCTTCACTGGTTATACTAGCCCCATACACAGACTTTACCACTACGTATTCTTATATATTTATATATATATATTTTTTTTTTCCTGCTGTTTTTATATATTTATACAGTTTATATTTTATTGTACTATCCACTCCAGCAGCACAAGAACACTTTCCTATTGGACACGGACACAATCACATCATTGCATTCCATTCTTGTATCTGTAAATTTGTTCTCCGTATGTGATTTATGTATGTATGTCAGTGATGTGTTAAGTGTATAAGCTACTGGATGATCTGAATTTCCCGCGGGATTAATAAAGTATCTATCTATCTATCTATCTATCTATCATCAATGTTTTTTGTTAATGACAATGCCGACATAAAGTATGTATGAAAGTGCGTGGGCAGTTGCATCGTTTGAAATGGACAATACTCTTTTCGTACTTAAAGTTTAAACGTTAAATGTAAAATAATAAGATCAGATAAAACAGAATCTGAAACTGTTAAATGTTTATTTGCATTTTTGCTCTATGAATGACAAAATAGTGTTTCATGATCGTTAACCTGGAAAGTCCATGTGTTTAACCGTAACCTCACATGGATGCATTACTTCACACTTCTTTGTGTTTGCTTTGTTTACCAAAGAAACACAGCAAAAGTTAAAATGGCTACTTTGAACCTTTTCATGGATGCCATGTCACTGTGCCATCGATCAAACGCCAAATCCGTCGGAGGGCTTGTTGTCACCGAGCGCTGGTGAAATCAAAGCCACTTACTCCCTCCTGCTGTAATGACATTTGTCACAGGGAGTCCTGCCACTTCCACTTTAAACAGCTACTGTCTCTCTGCATTTGAAATACATGTTGATTTGTGTCAATGGTAGATTTAACGGAAATAAAAACACAGGAAACACATGATCAGACATCCTGCAGGAATCACAGTCGCAAAAGAAATCCAATGAAAATACAGGATGAAAAGAATCAGCTCCATGTGATTTGCATTCCTGTGCATGTGGAGGATGCACTCTCATTTACAGTGAGAGATGAAGTCTGATTTGTTTGGAGCTGCGTTGCACGTTCCAAGTGTCCCACATGGCGAAGTGAACTAAGTGGCTGCTTCCGCTCGTCTCCCATCTGAAGCCCCCCCGCTGTCAGGGAGCCTCCGACGCTCACATTTTGATCTTTGCCTTGATGTCTCTCACTCCCAATCGAACCAAACATATCAGGCTTTTTAATTAGACCCAGGAAGAAGCTGCTTCATTTTTTATTTGCATGTACCCCCCAACCCCCCTTTTTCATTTTCACTTGAACCTAAAATGTATTGTTCAGTCTGAAAGGAGATTGCATTAACTGAGCGATGAATTCTCTGTGTGTTTACTGCAAATCTGGTCGTCAGGCTAACACGCTGTGACAATCACACAGACAGCACCTTATATACAAAAATAAAAATATTGCCATTCGAGGACCTGATAGATGAAAGCTAAATAAAAACCGAACCTAGCCAAAAGTGACAGATGAATAGGAAGAAAGAATCAGGGTGCAGCGGACTTGAAAACACACACCTCTGCCACTATGGGGAAAGGGTGTGGGGCGGGGGGGCAGCATCCAGGCTCTTCTCACAAGACAAAGGGATGCCCTAACAAGCCCTCAGAGTGGCTCGTTTTTCCACCTCTCGCTTGTTTCTGTTCATTTCAGGTGCCAGACACATTTATCTGTGGGCTGGCGGGGGTTATGACTGCTTGGAGATGGAATCCTAGTGGGCACCGCATGGCTGGAGTCCACAAACCGATTCAGGCTGCTCCCTGTCAGCGGCTTGCTCCTGACGAGGAAAACAGGCGCTCTCAGGGACTAACAAGAGGAGCTAGTTAATGTTTTATTACTCTGGGAAAAACAACCTGTTGTGGCACAGAATACTGTTTATAGACCACAAATCTGAGAGTCTGCTGGGGATTCGTGGGATTCATTTGTTGATGAGTCCCTTCAAACATCCTGCACTTTCAAGGCATGTGTCCACATACTTGTGTGTGCTATATTGTGAGGCTGTTCCATGTTTTGGTCACAGACAGTAAAGTAAGATGGACGTTGTGTTTCCACTGCCATCTTGCGCTTTTGAAGTCTGCCCTGTTGTGATCGTGGTGTGGACTTGAGGTGTCAAGGTACCGCTGATACACGTTTCACCCTGTTGTTAGCATCAAACTACCGCCAGGGAACGTGCCTTTTACACTCCTCATTACCACATAAGAGCTCTTATGGTGGGTGGAGAGGTAGGTTGCATGCAACGCTTTATTCTGTGTACCTGCCACTCAGAATCTGTAGTAGTTTTTGTGCAATGTTGCTAACAGCCAAATAAATTTATTAGAAACGTGAACAGTTGAACATAGATCAGTGTGATAACAACTATATAAATGACAGAATGTTTGAGAAAAATGTCCTATCTGCTAACATGCCTTGCTTACAAGTTTGGGCTACATTGAAATCCAAAGTGTTTGGTAAGATGGGCCCCAGAAAAAAAATGCACTTTGTATTGGTTAGTTCTACTCTGGCCAAATGTTTGCTTAAAGGATAAAGGTCAAGAATGAACTTTACAATGGTCGAAAAGCTCTTCAAACATTTGTAGGAGGAGGAGATTTTAAATTGAATTACTAATGATCCTCCCCAGCTTCCACGGAAATGCTGATCAGGAGTATGTGAAGTAATGAGCCTCCATTATGAACTGCTGGGCACCTGCTCTACTGCTGACATGGTCAGAAACCTATATTATCACCTCGGCAGATTTAAAGCCCATTTCAAATGCATTAAACATTTCCAGTGTGCGAGTGTTTGATGAAAGACATGTTCGTGCGACAGGATCCGGTCTGAGGAGGGAGCAGCCATCGTCACATCAGGTCACAGAGAGAAGCACAAAATAATACATCCCAGTGGGAACAAGACGATTTGAAATAATATCCAGCTAATTAAATTCCGCCAGAAGTCAAGAGAAAGCCATTAAAATGATTTCACTGCTGTTTGAGTGGAGCGTTACTGAAATTACATTCATCTGAAGCACATCCAAAGATTAAAATGGTGATAAGTGAAGGAAACATTAACTGAGCAACTGCTGGGTCACATCATTAAATCAGTGTTGCACTGTTCTGCTCCACACAACTGAATGTGCCGTGTCATTTCTACACAGTGTGTGCTTAAAAAGCAGCTGTGTCAATAGGTGAATTCTCATTATAGTATTCAAAATTCATTATGTGTTTAATCACATGTGGTCGATAATAACAGACCACACCAGACATGTTAGTGTGGTTATAATCAACTCTCCGGAGTGTTACACAAATTATTCCACTTAAATCAAATGAATATAATTTTAATTAAGTTTAAACCCTCCATAAGTGTAAACCCTGACATCACCGATTGGTCTGTGAGCCTCAAGTTTACTGACGTTATAGATCAAGTGAGAAACCGACTTCTTTTAAAACCAGAGTGGCCCTCTGTCGGTAATTCTAGAGAATACCGGTTTCAGGCCCCTCCTTGTTGGCTTCCCTTCCTGTACATTCATTTTTATACACAGTGATTACACTACAACCCAAAGCTAAAGAACGAGCAACCTGTAGATATGGGGCAGGCCAGCTCGCTAGATATTTTAAAAGAAAGATAAAAACGTGTGTCTTCACTTTAACCTTTAATGTGCACTGACTTTCCTGAAACAGGCTTTTAATGTGAAGTATTTCAATTGTATTCAGTCCTTAAATGATACATTTCATTTCATTAGAATCCTTATCATTAATATATTATACTTTTATTATTTAGTCATCTTTAATAGTATATAATATATAGATTTTTTTTCTACATATCTGTAAGTTTTGCCTTCCACCAAATGGGATTTCTTTCTCGTGACGGTTTGTTTTTGCCAAGAGCTTCAGCCAAAGGTCTATTTACGAAACAAGATGTATTGATCTGAGCAGCACTAGCTCTTTAGGACAGACTGGATGCTACAGTGTCTGCCCTTGGAAAGTGTTGTTTACACTGCTGAGGACAGAACTCGATGAGTAAAGGAATGCCGTTTGATGCTGATCTCACAAAGTTTGCGCTCAGAAGAAAGTAAAAAAGATATAATGCTAATGTTGACTGTGTAGGAATATGAAAAATCTAAAACCTTTAACAACCATCAGACCGTAAACCCATGATTGTAGAGACAGCTCACAAAGAGCTCAGATGGATCTATATGTTAGCTCTGTGATTCGCTGACAGTCCCTTCTTGCCCAATTTGGGCCAACCCCCAAAGTATAAATGAGGTATAGCTATAGATGGGTGGATGGAACACAAACCAAACACGCGCCTTCTTTGGTCTGACACTAAGATGCTTCAGGAGGAAAAAAAAGCTGAACTTGAGATGGAGACGAGGGCAAATGAAGCCGTGTGGGAAGTCTTAAAATACACCTTAAACTAGGGCAGCACTCGCAGCTCGGGGTGTAGCACGCTGCACGGCAAACCTGTCCACGCTGGCGGGACGCGACTTACATAAACCAACATGGGATAATGCAGGATTCCAGCTAACTGCAGGTTTGCTTATTAAACCAGGCGTGATAGAGTCGTGCAAGATATCGGGAGCAAAATGTCATCATTTCACCTGCTGCACAGCGACCCAGCTGACTGAGCAGGGAGCGAACACAGCCGAGGATTAACTCCAGAGCTTCTACCTTGAATTTTAGAAGCGCCAGCAAAGCAACTTCTCGCAACTGTTTTTTTTTTAAAAACAAGCGAACGGAGCGGCGGTGGTTAAAGATTCATGGGCTTCATATTCACGGCCGTCCTTTTCACTGATGAAGTCTATCGCAGGGGATTAAGGGAGCTTTGAATATTGTTAAAAGTAAATTGGGGCCTTTCAATTCTTGCAGCATTACCCAGTCTGTCCTGCACATATAATGAATTCCAGTAATGAACTGGGCTTATACAGGAGAGCACAATAAAAGCTGCAAAGTGTTGTACAATGCAGGCAGCATTTGTCACCATTACGGTCAATATTTGGTGACTGGCATAAGATGAATGTGCCTCTAGAGAACAATGAAAGAAGCCTGGTGTAACCTAATGTGAGTCGTGATAGCCTCGCTGGCTCCTGCTCGCCCTGGTTAATTGTCTGCATTATATAATGAAACACCAGCACTTTTCTATCACTTTACCTTGATCCTCTATTGTATGTATCACACAAAAAAAAAAAAAAAATCATTAATTAGTTTGAGAAGAATAACATTTGCGAGGACCGGAACGGATACAGTGTTTTTTTTTTTTTTTCTGAGTGGAGGCAGGACTGCCCCAAATATTAAAGATGAATCACCTCCTTTTTCTAATTTGTGCTGCTCGTCTCTGGTGACTGAGCTTAACACGGAATCAATTCCCCTAATTTAGGACTTTAAATGGAATTGCTCTCAGCCAGTTGAATTGTTGCCAAAACCGCAGCCTTCATCAGACAATGGAACACAAATAATGGTTTAATGTCTATTAGCTCAGTCTTCAATTATGCTCTAAACACTTGACCACCCAGTAATGGTGCGGCTGATAAGGTAATCAGCAGGGCGTGGCCATGCAGGCTGATAAATGATAGCAGCTTCAAAACAAGTTGGATGCTTCACTGACTTACAATAGGGAGGATGTTCCCTCTTTCATTCCCACTCCTGCTGAGTTGGAACGATCTCCTGTGAGAAGTGTGGAACTGACTGATAGTCGCAGCTTCAATTGCCAGAACCGGGTCCAGCAAGAGCAAGGCTGAGCTGTGGATCAGCTAAAAATATTACACATCTCTGAAAAACAACGTTTATCTCCAATATTCAGTAAGGAAACCAAAAATATAGGAATTCTATACAGAGTTTGGTGTATTGGTTATTACAGCTGCAGCTCTTCTGGTTCAGGAAGCCGGGGATCATGGGTAATATCCTCAGTTCCGGTGTGTATCAGTTCGATGAGTGGGACAGAGCAGTCAGATCTCCTCTCAACACATTGATCGAGTTTTTTTCACTCTGCATGAAAGTCCGCTGTATTGCTCTGACTCAGAACCCAACAGGATGAATAACCATGTGTGGCTGCAGGGGGCGCTACTGCTCAGTAAAAGTGACATTGTCACAAATATTCGCTACGTTTCCTGCTTCTATTAAAACTGCATGATGGAATTCAAGCATGCATTTCATGCTTTTACTGCGGTAAATGGTAAATGGTTTGTATTTATATAGTGCTTTCATAGTCTGGATGACCACTCAAAGCGCTTTACAGTACAGTTTTACATTCACCCATTCACACACCCATTCATACAGTGCATCTATTAGCAGCACTTTTCTTGTTCTATGAGGGATAGATCAGGGCTCAGCATCTTGCCCAGGCATGCAGATGGGAAAGACTGGGGAGAGAACTACCGACCTTCAGGTTGGAGGACGACCGCTCTACCCCTCAGCCACAGCCGCGGTGTGAATGAGTCTTTCCTTTTCGTATTAAATAAAAATCATCTAAAAAAAAAGTATTGCGCTCATATGTTTTCATAGTTTATGATCCCTGGGAACAATATTGGTTACCTGAACCCAACAGGAAAGAGCATCTGAGTTTAAAAGTGAAATCAGTTGAAATCAGGTGAAATCTCTGCTTTCAAATATGAAAAACTGTTTTGATTTGACAGAGAATAGATTTTGTGCTTGGGAAGAAAGACACAGGTGTTAGTTCTGTAAACAACAGGCCGGTAGTCTGTGACCTGTTGATTTGACCCACTTATCAACACAGACAAAGGTTGCAGCAGCAGTAGGTGTTACACACACTTCATAGAGGTGAGGAAAGGGCTCTAAAACCTTGAGCACATGATTGTTGTAATCATGTCGCCGGACTTCATAACATCGGAACTCGCCTGAGAATCCTCATGATGTTGGTTTTCTTAGAATCGGAGTGATCTCGTGATATCTGTACATGCATCAACTGATACACTGCAGGCGGGAACTGCTGATAGCTAATCCAGAATTCTCTAAATGATGCTGATTTACAAGAGTGTAGCCCGCTGCTGCTGCCCAACGTGTAACTTGCTAAATCCATGTTAATGAGGGCTGTCATCGGAGGCCACAGTTGTCTCAGTTTCTAGAGGGCTGCACCATTCCATCAGATAAAATACTTCTAGATGCCTCATGCCTCACTTTGAGAACCATTTCCCCTGATATTCACTCTGACATATCGGATGCCCGATGAAAACCCTGAGAGCTCCAGTTAAAATCTAAGGAAAGTTTGGTGAGTTTGACAAATGACCAAAGGGTCTAGTTGAGTTTCACAAGTTACAACTTTGTGTTCATTACTTTAGCAAGTATTGAAACTTGTGTCGTCTAAAATGGACGCTCCAGTCTGGGGGACCGATTGTCATCTATGCCACATTAAGCTATGTCACTGGGGGTCCAGGCAGTTTATTGTTTTGCTCCAATTAGAAGCAGCTTTACATTTTGGTCATTTATCACAAGGGGGGAGATAAAGTGCTGGAGTTTGGATTGTATTGGAACAAATGCACTTCGAGACATAAAAAGTCAAGGTCTTTTCATTTCCCTTTAACCCAGAGGTAATGAGAATGTTTTTCACAAACTAAATCCTTTCAGCCGGGCCACACTCTCCTTGGAGGAGAGCTTGCTCAGCGATTCACACTGTACGTTTTGACCCCCCCCATGACCAAGTAAATCCAGCCACAAAAAAATAAATCTATCTGACTGTAAAGCATTTATTTTTCCCAGCAGTGTTAAAGATGGTGTACTCACCTCTCCACCTTATTTATTTATTTACTCTTGAACCTTTCAGCCTCATTGGTATCTGACAGCCCATCCTGACAGGGAGCTTGTAAACAGGACGCGGCAGAGGGCCGCAGGGCAGCTCAGCGTCTGCAGCCGATGCCGGGCATCAGCAGGCACACTGTGTACGACCCCCCCGTCCATATCACACCATGTTGGTGCATCACATCTAACCTCCCTTCGGTCCTTTACATCACAGACATAAAGGTGTGTTGCCATGGTTACTACATACCGACCAGCAAGGCAACAACTCACATGAACAGTAAAACGCATTAAAATCTTTTTGTGGGTTTAAATTATGATGTTGCATGTATGCATGCAAACACACACAGCTACTCTCATCAAGCTTGTTTCCAAATACTGACATCTGATTCATTAAAAGCGCTGCACGTGAACTCATGAGCAGACAAAAGAAGCATATACTGGAAACTGGCGAGTAGCTAGAGAGCTTAATGACGCCTTTAGCTGATCATATAGGGCATTTTCACACCTATTCCGTTAGGTACAGATTTTCAGTTTAATCATGAAGCTTGGTTCAGACTTTCTGGTGTGAAAACGACCCTAGATGTAACTTGTATATGTGCCTAAGGAGTTAGCGAGGGACAAAACGGATGGTTGTCTGAAAAACCTCAATCAATGGCGTTTTAAACTGAAAACATCACGTATCGTGGTTTCATTTAATTGGCTCATGCACGGATAGTTCTATCAGAGATTCACACTTGTAGCTTATCGTTCGAAAGACATGGCAAACATTTGATTAACATTCAAAGCTGTGTAAGCAGTGGAATCAGGGTGTTGAATCTCAACAAGCCCAAGGCTCGATAAGATACCGAGGGAAGCAGGAAAAATCGCCAGGGCCCCAGGTGTCACTGGGTTTTCATAGATTGTTTATTTCACCACTGATCAACATCAACATAGGCCGATCCTGCAGTGGTAGCTATAAAAGCTGTCAAAATTAGATATTTATTTTGATATTTTATGTTGAATGTAAAATCTCAAATTAATCAACACACTTAACTTTGGGACCATGTATAGTGTTAGAGGAATACAGGAAGGTGATTGATGAGGAATACATTGGGGTGCACCAACTAAAGAAGAGGATTGATTTTAACAACACAATATATCCAAAATATATGATAGAAGTGGTCGTGAAAAAAATCTCAAAAGTCATGGCGAAAAAACAAACGCACACTTTATGAACACTAGGAATAAAAGCTAGGAGAACACTGAGAAACCACTGAGAGGAAGAGGAAGAGGAAATTCATGGATTAGATTTAAAAGACAGATGTGTAATTAATTATGGGCAGTTTATCAACAGAGGAGGGAAACCAGACAAAGGAAGAGAGAAGACCTTTCAAAAAATAAAACAGGAAACAGCTGGCAGCAATTTCAAGATTTGTGTCTGACCCCAGCCCAGTGGGTCCAAGTGGGCTGGGGTTGGGGATCCACACTCTACAGTAAAATACAAAGCGTTTACCGCAGAATTATTCTATATGTGGTGGTGAGTCTGAGTGACTGATAAACAGACTGAAGAATGAAAGATAAGTTCTCACGTGAGGGAAAGAACTGACTGTCTGGACACTAACAACTTTATGGAACACAAAATAGTGCTGCACTCACCAAGTTACTCACCTATAGTATGGATGTTAGGAGAAGATTTTTAAATACTAAAAATATTCACTTTGAGTTCAGTTTTACTAGAGTGATTATTTTTTTTTGAACAGATAAACTATTTTAAATATTGATGTCTTGTTTTTTGCGAAGTGGGGGACAGGTGAATTAAGGAGTAACAAGAATCTGGTCTACAGAATTATGTAATCCTGAGAAAGTAATATCTGAGAGTCGAGGAAGCGTGATATCTATCAGGATGTTATTAATTCAACGTCTGATCTTGAAAGTGTGGATATCGCAGCCATGAAAACCAAAAGGTCATTGTGAAATGAACACCGTCGGGGCAAAAGGCCGTTAAAGAAGAGACACGCCTCTCTGCTCACTCTTCATAATGGGGTCAAGTGGTAAGTATGCCGCCTCTGAATTTCATTTCCTCTCGCTTTCTCTCTGATCTGCATCGCGCCGCCTTCTTCTCTCACTGTGACATTTTAATTGCCACAGTGGCTGCAGAGTAGAATATATTGCCAGTGCAACAGGGTTTTAGATCATCACAAGTCAATTTAATCACAGCACTAGTACAAAGCCACAGACACAAAAAAAAGTATGAGAAGTGACATGATGACAGACAGTGAAGTGAATTAAAGAGGCGAATTAAAAGATACACGCCGGACGATTTTCCTTCAGACAACTGCACAAGTTTGATTGATCCTGTACAATCCTGCAGGAGCGTCTGTTAACCTTCTCTAATCCCTCTTCAAAATGTATCTTACTCGCTCTGTGCCAGTTTTGTTTTGTTAAACTGCGTGTACATCTCTTGTTTGCCAAAGGGGTTCCTCCACTCGCACCGCGCTCCTCTGAAATCGAATGAACTCATCACAAGAAAAAGAAAAAAAGGACAGAAAGAAACATTTCATTTGAGATCCCTGCTGACTGCTTGGCTAATTGCATTTCCCTCCATGGAGAAAACAACTCTTACAAAAGGACGGGTGTAAATGTTTTGGAGTGTAGGTGTTGAATAAATCTCTGACAAATCCTGTTTCTTTCTTCAGGAATGCTCAAACCCTTTACAGATGAAGTAAAGCTTGTTGAGATAAATTCAGACAAACAGTTTATTCACTGAGGCCGGTGTGAAGCCGTGAGCCTGGAATAAAGATCGTTTGAACTTTGTCTTGCCACCACAGAAGTTAGTTCCAGCGACACATGACTAAATAAGGTAGTTAATAAGGATCCATAGGGTTCTCTCACTGTCAGTCAGTCTGGCTGTAGCAGAGAGAGCAGATGGAACTTGTATTTTTCACCAGCACACAAACAAACCTGTTTTTCAAGCCAACAAGGCTCCCCGATGGTGTGACAGAGAGGAAACAGCATCTGTGCACAGCAGTGGGGCCGGTCAGGACTGCTGCAGGGATCATCAGACCGGGATCACGTTCGTATTATTTCACTGCACCGTGGAGGAACAATCTGATTATCATTACTAAGAGAATGGACAAGCAGCCACAGACGCAGTGTGGAAGTGACTGTGGGATAAGACTTTACTGCCAGAGAGATGTTCAAAACACTCATTACGTTGCAGGAATTCACCGAAGGATCCTGCAGCAGATTTTTACTCGTGTTTTTTTGCAGAATAAAAAATGAAATAGCTTCAAACTCAGTTTCGATAATACCAAATGCAGTTATTGTTATTGAATTAATCCTAAGACTTCTTCAGGCTTGGAAATCCTTCCAAATGAAAAATACAAGTTCATTTCTTTCCTTTTTTACCAAATTTGTCAACAAAAAGGTCATCATTGTACATTTAAATCTAAATCCTTGATTTTCTCTTCCTCTATAATTAGGGGCCTATGCCTAGGGAGCGACCGGCGACTGAACCAACGCTTTCCCACTCATCGGTTGAAACAAGTTGGTAACCCAGACAACAGAAAGCATGTTGAGCTGCTTGATTTTCATCAACTCCGACACAAGTGCATGATGCAAAGTCAGTGATCCTGGCAGCCGTTAACACCAAACAATATATGCCTTAATTCCTTCCATAGTTTCTTATTTTAACTCATGTAGATATACAGAATCCAATAACACAGACCAGGTCTAGAATCAGGGTGAGTTGACTGAGGGGGGTTTGAACATATGGGGGTTGATGCTTGCAGCTGTCAATTAAACAGTCAGCTGGTCCAAAAATCCCCAAATTCACTCCCGGGTCAGATGCCTCTGCACTAGACACAGGTTTCAATTGGCTCCAGCTTCTGATCAGCACTGATGGAAACCTGACACTCTCCATTGTCGTTCAGGGGGAACAAAGAAGAACAGGAAGGTGACTCCTCTAAATTGCCTTTTTTTTTTAGGTCTATCCACATTTAAGAAAACCTGCATTTACAAGCTTAGGTTTAAGAGCCCTTATGCGACATCCTTTCTTAGGTTCTTTAACATGAGTTTTAACTTTATTGTTTCGGATGAAAATATTAAAAACATTAGGGTTGTTGCTCCAGGTACAAATATAACACTTGCTTCAACTTAAAGTTTGAAGGCAGACTTACAGGGCTAATCTGTGTCTTTCAAATGAGGCTCTGTGGCCGACTCATGTGACAAGTCATGCCTCAAAACTTAAAGCGCAGTGAAACAAAGGTGTCACCAAATGAATACATTGATTATCATCCTGTCTGCGATGTGATTGTACTAGTTCTCCCTCTTGTGCCTGTTTTTACTCTGTACACTCTGCACGGTCTTGGGAGGCGGATCCCTCCCGCTTTTTCCTTTCTCTAATTAACCTCACAGTCTTTTGTTCTGATAACATTTGAGAGACGTTTGACCCAAGAGTCAAAGGACAGCGGGAGTCATTTGTCATGCAGATGATGAAACCCTCCGGGAGCTGAGAGCTCTGGCTCGTACACACACTCGATCCCGACCGAGGCGTTCACAGACTTATCTCAAACACCTGTGTTGGTCCTCATTATTAGAGCGAGTAGCTGCACAGGATGCTGCTCGGGGGGGGGGACACTGCAGCAAATTACATCAGTCGTTTGAATCAATAAAAAAAAGAACTAAGTGATTAACTGGCACTAAACTTAAGGAGATAAAAAGATTGAGCTCACTTAAACCCTTTGAATTCAAGTGAAGAGAAGTAAGAAGTAAAAACTGATTAAAGGAAATAGTTGTCAGGGTTCGTTTTATATAAATTATATTTTAAGATAAGTTCCTAAAATGTACCTAACATGTACTTTGATTATTTAAGTTTAGTCTATGTCCGATCTGCTAACATGGAGGAGGCAGGGTTTATGACCCAAGCTGCAGCCAGCCACCAGGGGGTGACCCAGAAGATTTAACATTATCAATCGGCCCCATCGTACCGTCTTCCTTTAAATACAATCTATCATGAAAACAGCTTTGTGTGTAGTACATTGTTCTTAAATAATAATCCACATGTATCCACTGGCAGGCAGCATTCATCTGAATAAATTCATGTTCCTTTAGGGAATCAGAACTTTCAACAGGGTTATTAAGTCACTTTTTCCAAAACAAATCTGTGAAAACACGAATGTCTTGCTCTGGTTTTAGGGGACATTTGATTAAATCTAATCTGGGAAACCTGTTCTGAAATATTAGGACATGAGACAGGATGGAAGAAAGTCAAGGGTGTGAAAAGCAGTGAGAACACAGTGGATAGAAACACTCACAGTGTCAGACAGTCTGCTGGCATGGAATTAGAAAAAGCCTGGATTTGTTATCTGCAAAAAAGCTCTTTAATGCATTCTGTTAAATAACGCAAGGAGCTACCTCCTCATACGATATTCAATTTCATACAGAAATGTGTTTAAATTATTGTGCTAAAATCGGGATATATATATTTTTTAAAAGCAGAGTGCTCTGAACTTTTTCAATGAGACAGAGTCTGAAGAAACAGGTTGAAAGAGAACAAGTCCAAGGCCTGTTCTCTGTTAAAGAGGTCGTTTCTCTTTTTCCTTTTGGCAGCTGGCTTCGTCAAAAGCCTTCAGATGACATGTTTCATATGTAGAGGGCGGACGTGTCATTGAAAAAGTGACTTTTCTTTTATACACCCTGCAGTCGACCAGGAGCCAATAGCACGGCTGCCACATACGGTTGGATGTGTGTTCATGCCTTGAATGACTCAGACCGGTTTCAATTTCATGTCTGGTTTCTCTGTCGCAGCCTCCGAGCCGCCTCCCACCGATTGTTTCTTTCCCTCCTCTGCCTCTCCGGAGGAGGAATTACAGATGATAAAAGTGCGTTTTGCATCCAATCTCCCCGACACAATACAGTGATGAGGTCATTATTATGCATATCACAGATATAAAAAGGAATGAGCTGAAAAGCTTACACGTTTAATTGATTAAGGCAAGCAGGCAGCCATGGCGCTTGGTAAGAAAGGCGAGTGTTTCCTTGAAGGTTGTGACATTTGAACGACATATTAAAAGAGTTCTAATTAAATATCACCATACTCTGAGTTCTATAAATAAATGAATATCATATTGAGGTTCTTTCTTTTTCTTTTTCCATCGGAGTGACAGAGGAAATTTCTTCACAGCTTTTTGTAGAATAGTCTAAATGCTTTCTGGACACTTGGTGTTCAATGGCTGTTTTTGGATTCTTATATATTTGTGTTTTCACATAATCACCAAACAACTTTAAGAAGCATTTATTTACTTATTCTTTATGCCACAACGATTACTCATCCTTGAATGGCCTCAGCTACATGATGCTTGGTTTCCTGAAGCCTTGAGTCTATATGTGTCAAGTGTTAAACGGGTAAAATAAAAAAATAAATGACAAACATTAACACCAAGCAGGCAGATCGTCAGAGCCCCACAAATTGTTTATTCAAATATGAAATCATATGTATTTAAGGGACTTAGTTGCGGCTGAAAAGGATACGAGGACAACAAGTGGAAATCATGATGTGTTTGCTTGGCATTCAGAGAATTTAAATACAGACATATGACTCAAATGTCTTATGGAGTTATGGACTTGACTAGGACTTGGTTGGACTGGACATTAGACGGGACGAAAATGACTTGAGACATGATCATTTTCAGAACTTTTTCACACTGAGACTCCGTTCAGATAAACAAACAGTGAGCACACGTCACCAGCCCACCACAGTGCTGTCAACCAGGAAACAGACAGACAAGCACACGTTTACCGACCAAAGCGTCTCACACTGAGGCTCAGCCTCTGACAGAGCATCCACCCCATGGATGAGACACAACAGATCAATGCTACCAGAGTGTACAGCAGCTAGCTGGACTGATTCGCTGTGTGTTCTCCTAATAGCAGGGTAACTTTATTCAGTCGTGCTAGAGGCCACTTTCATTGGGCTTTCTAACGCCCATAGGCTGTATACAAAACCATTTGCTCTGGATATGAAGACAGGTGGAGGTGTAACTGATGAAGAATTTGTTTTGGTCCAAGATGCAGGTGCTAGTGGCCCTGAGTATTTGTCTTCTTACTTTAAACTCGACATAATCCCAGTTGGATATGGCTCCACCGGTACTCACCTTCAAGAACCCTGGACAAGAGACATGTTTACCAGTACTTAAGACTTTACTTAGACATTCTGCCTTCGACCTGAGACTTGGTTAGATGAGGTTTGGCTCACACTTGGCCTGTAGTCTTGACTTGCATTACCCTGATGTGGCAACAGCTAAGACCCGAATCGACATTATTGAAAAACGACTTGAGACCCAACTTCATCTTGGTTGGACATGACTCAATTTGGACTTGGATCAATTTGGACTCAATTGCTCTGCCGCTTGTGCATTATTATTTTAAGGTGAGATGGAATTCATGTACAAGTTGTTGACTCAATTCTTTGATTGGAGGGATACTTTTAATAACAGAGAAGAAAAGGCATCATTTTATTGATGCAGTCAGTATTTCTGCTGCATTAGTGACGATGGAACTTCATGACATTAGAGGTGAACATCATGACAGACTTCTATCTAATAACCAACAACTAACGATCGGTGGTGCAATTTGACTGACCTGGATCAGTCCGACCAACAGGCTCTTTGTCACGTACGCAGTGCTTCCTCCACCTGAGCAGCTGCTGCGGAGTCTTGGAAGCCCTGCTGGACTCTGCGGTGCAATGTGACCTGGATGAGAGCTGGAGGATACTTATCTAATGTGGGGCAGCGCAGATTGCATTGTATCCACAGGGCCGGGGACCGCAGAGCCAGGAAACTTCAGGGACACAAAGTGCTTAAAGCAGAACGCTGATAGAGCCTGGCCTACTCTCCTCACTCCAGCTCTATCTCTGGTGCGAGGCCAGAAGGAAAAATTAGGGAAATGGATGACAGCTTCATTTACCGCACACTGATTCAATTTCATCAAGCTCATAGACGACAACAGTTTGAAACATGATGGCAGATGTTACCCTGAATCTGCATGCCTTTCATGTTCCCATTGATTTTCATGTTTCCCTCCAGCGACGATCACTTTCGGGTGCAAATTAAATCAAGCTTTAACGGCGAATACAGAGTCAAAGGTGTCTGTACTGTTAACTTTGATATTGGCCCAGAGGAAAAAACAATCATCACTTGGTCATTGTTAGTTCAAAGAAATGCACAAAGCAGATCAAATCACAGTAAGCGTCTCAAATGGTAGAACTACAGGATGAATAAGAAAAAAGAAATCTCATTATAAATAGCACGAAGGCAAAAACATTGCAAGACTGAGCTCCTGTGAAGAAATGAACCCATCAGGTGCTTCCTCTGCCAGTAAACTTCTCAGTTAATCGTCCAAAGCTGACACTGATGATATGAAAGACAGATTTGTCTGTTTTAAATTATTAAAAAAATAATTCCCCAGAGCTGCATCAAAAATATTGTTTTTAATCTTTTCAGTTGGAGTTAAAAGATCTACAGGAACTCGGTGTTAAGAATATCCAAAGTGTGAATATAGTAAAGAACGATTTTAGTGTTAATCACCTCGATCCCAACTTGGGTCACAGTTTTCCCAGATGATATAACACACAATTTTTGAGGTAAAAATGTAGCAAGCAAGAGTGAATATCCTGGGGTGAAAAGAGTAGATTATTAAAGAGAGATGAATATTTACAACACACAATTCGGGTCCTGGTTTCAACTTAACCTTTCTTTTTGATGTTAGTTTGCTGGCAACCTGTCAGATACCTCCTGTTATCTCACATTATACTTCAGCCACTTTCTCTAAATACACTCTTATATTCTGTAATAAGGTTTTGAGGAGCAATCTTGTCATGAGTAAGATACTATGTTCAAACTGAAAAATGGGGATTAAACTGTAACTAGGTGGATTATCCTCTGGATTTTGGATTTGAACTGGACGTAATCTCATGCAAGGAAACGTGTCCTGAGATCAGAACTATGATCTGCAGACTCACTGTCAGCTTCACCTGATGGATCAATGAATACATCCCATTCCTCACCAAAAGAATGCCCCTAAACAAGAGCCAACAGCAAGACAACACGTCTCACGCACTCCGCTGCAATGTCACACAAGTCAAGTGAAGCTGAGTCGTGTCCGCAGACATCTTGTCGGGTAAACTGACCACGGATCCGGTCACTGCCTCTGGGCTTGGCTGTTCCCTTGTCATGGGCTAATGTAAGCGTGGATGCACACTCGCCTCCTCGGGCCGGATGCTGGTCTCTACCCCTCGGATCACAAGTTCAATTAATTTCACAGTTGGCGGCCCCCACAGTCATTTCACCGGGGCCTGTTGTCTGGAACTGGAGAGAAATGGGGAGAATATGATGCACCTCGAGCCGCAGCCGCTCAGCCCCTCCTCCTCCTCCTCGCCTATATCCCTTCCACCCATGAAGGCGCCGCTCGCCCGGAGCCACATCTGATCTGATAGGGCCACGGCTCTGCAGCATATTAAAGCTCACATAACGGCGATAAGCGACGATGAGACAGCCGCATGCATCATTACGGCTCCATAAAGACATCTCTTTTTCATCTCATTTCAACGGAAAATACTTAAATTTATCTCGATATGCAGCTCATTAGAGAATTTGAGCCTATTGGCTGTAGTCAGATCAAGTTCAGGAGCTGAATAGAGATCTTTTCAGACATGACCTTCAAATAAGGTCTGTCTTCCTGCCTTCAACTTCAGAATAACTTTGTTTTTCCAAGTGTGACCAGGAACCTGGACCTGTTTTACGAACCTGGCGTCGGTTAAAAACTAAAACACTTCCCAGAGATCCTCCATCTGTTCTCAACACTTGAAGTGAATCTTAGCATTTTTTTGACTCAGACTCATCAGCACTGTTGGTGGAACTGGATCAGGGCAGTCCAGAACCATTCTACTATGGGGAGACAGAGCTGCTGTGGGCTGCATATTAAACTGAGCGGCACAAACTCACAATAATTCTGATAGAGCAGCGGAAACCACATTATTTTCGATGATGAATGAGAGCAAAATGGGTAAATATTACAATGAGCCATCATGCATTCATGCAGGCACCCAGCTTGTGTCGACTCTTAATGTGCGCCGAGTGGCCACACAGCTTGTTGACACAGCTCTGATACATGCGTCACATTAGGTGCAAAAAGGCCCCGCTTGGAATAACCAAACATCAGAAGTCTCTCGTTTTCTTCCCTTCCTTATTCTGTCTTTGCTACTTTGTCATGCGGGGCACCGTGTGCCGCTTGATTTTTCCAGGACAACACACGAGGGATGGTTGCTAATCACAGGCCGAACACTGCTACCCACTCTCAGCTCTTAACACCACTGTCTTACTCCACAGATTTTCTCGGTGGTACGCCAGCCATCCCTGATCTTAGCGTCACAGCATGGTGCTGTACGAACATTTAATTTTTTTCCTGCTCCTTCACATCTTTTGCTTTTAAAGTACCGGATTTATGAATGAGGCCTGGTGTGTAGGATGTATTGAAATGCAGGCCTGCCCTGAAGGGTCACAGGAAACTGGTGGGCGGCTCGGCTTCTCGCACACAGACATTCAGTGGGAGCATTTAAAGGCAGACCCCGGCAGTCTTGGAAAACACCTGCAGATGAGTTACAACTGTAATTTCTGATGCCATTTTGTATACAATTACCATCCGTTTGTGTGCTGGGAGTGAGAGCTCGCTGCGGCTTGTAATTTGACACTTGAGCAGTCGCACAAGCGTCGTGTAGAGAGGAGTGGGGGAGAGTGGGTGGTTTGATGTGGATCAAAAATCACCCAACTCGGCTCTGATTTGTTTGTGTGGTGGTTTTTCTCTGTCTCTGATGAGCTTATTGTGCCCTCACCCAGTCTTTCATTTGCTGTGTATGACTGTGCTCTGATTGCCGGCGAGTGAAGACTCCAGATTAGATCATTGTGCTTGTAAATAGATGCTACATTCAAATAAACAAGGATTTTGTTTATCTCAAAATGGCATCTTTTTCACACATAAAAGAGAAACAGCACACAATGGGGTTTTAAATGTTTTATTTAGTCCTTTACCCAAATTGTAGTATTTATTTAAAAAAAAGTTTATTTGAAAAAATTAAGATTTACAATTTTTTTTAATGGTTGGTCATAATTGGGCAGCCATAATTTGCAAATTCAATATGTGAATACAATACGATATTATACAATACCATACGATAGGTAACTTTCACTATGTTAGGTCACCAGAGCATAATGAGCTCAGATCAAAACAAATACTTTGCTAATCACAATCCTGGCCTACCATCAACTCCACCTCTCTTTTCCCTCCCTGTTCTCAGCGAGGTGTTGCCATGCCCAGTGGAAACGAGTCCAAACCCACAACGAGACACACAATTGCATAAAGTTACCCTTTCCTGTGTTTTCAATCTCTGAGCCCTTTGGCTGTCATGCAATGATGAATTAGCCTTTGGGGGCAACAGCCAATATGTTGGTGCTTCCTTTGTAGACAGCGGTTATCTAGGCCAAAAATCTGTCTTCCTGTCCCCATTCACTGTGCCCACTGCGTGTGATTGGTCAAGCTGCAAACAGAAACCAGAAGTTACCTAATCTCTAACCTGAACCAAAAATGGTGTCCCTCGCCGACATAAAATGCATTTTCACATGTACAATCTGTTTGATAGAGGTTACTGCAGTGCTGACAGCAAACCAACTACTGGTAGCAACTTTGCCAAACAAATTCTTAACGTTGGTAACTGCAAAGCAAGACATATGACATCTGGGTCGACATCGGTCGGAGCCTGTTGGCAGCTCGTAGGGCTCCATCTTAGAAATATGACTATGAGCATATCTCTTTCGTTGTCCTTTAGCTTTTTACTTTTTACTGGAGATGGGGAAAGCCAGCAGTTTCATCGGGAGGGACTCACCTTCCTCAACCTGAAAGTGTGCCTGGACCAGCTTCCTAAACAAAGAAGGTCAGATCATGACGAACAGCGAGAGAGTTACGTCATTCTCTTCCCAGACACCACTTTTCTACTGTATCCACTAACCCTAACCCTTTACAGGTTCAAAATGTTGTTTGTACAACTATTAAAGAGCAACTCAGTCTAATCCCAATTATTCCTAGATACATGTACATGCATTTTATAGAACCATCACTGACCCTCTACTGCAAGAGAATTTATTTGAATTCTTTAAAGATAAAATCCAGTAAAAACCGATAATACTTTAGTGTACCCGACACCACATTTTCTATAATCTTCGCTTAGTTTTGGAATTTGGCCTAAAAGTAGTCAAATGTTAAATGTGGAATGGAATCTTTTCATTGTGCCATTAAGCTGGTGTGAGTATTCTGAAAAATTAGCTATCTTTATTTTCCAAATTAAGACATTGTCCTTCATGACTAGGCCACTAACTCCCCCCCCCCCCCTCCTTTCACTGCACTGGCGCTCGTTTTCTACATCCTCGATCATCACCTTTTTCCCCCCAATTTTTTTTTATTTCTCTAACTATTCTTCTATTCTGAAGCTTTCCGGTGTGTATGCAACCCCATGAAAAGGAAGATTAGCTCCAGCATGATGAAAACAATGCCGCCTCGGGCCAGCCTTCCTACTGTCTCACAACCAATTCTTTGCATACCAATACAAGCTGTCCTCTTTTTAGTATTGGTGCTGGGCTGCGGCCACTGTGCTGACAGAAGCATTTCCATGTCCAGCTCTGCCCCGTCCTTGATCTCCACTCATAATAGATATTGACAGGTGCAGCGGAGATAACGCTAATCTGCATCCTAACAGGATTTCACGTGTCATATTGTGCTTTCTCACCGCTGCCTCTTTAATTCGCAACTTTGTTTTGCCGCTAATGGTATTTCACGGTGGCACAGCCAGCGGCCTTCAGAGGGAAGGATACGTTCAGGTTTAAATGTCTGAGCAGGTGAACTAATGTATATTGGATTCAGCACATTGTCCATTTTTGTATTAATATGTGATCCTAAAAATGAATATCATTGAAATGCAAAAGTAATAGATGTATTCACTGACATGTATTTTACAGGCAAGCAGCTGATTTTTCACATAAATATGCATTTACCAGTCACAATGAAAATACAAAGAAACATCTAAAAATGATTTATAACAATATATATGATTTATCTTTCAGAAGAGTCAATATCGTATTTTGGAAATTTACCAATTCAAACGGACAAAACTTTTCCAGTTTATCTCACAAACTGCCTTTCGCTCACATGGGGGAACCATTGACTCTATAAAGATGGACAACAAGACCCCCCCAACAGTGAAATCAAAGCATCTCAATAGCCACCTGGTGGCTGGCTGCAGAATAGATCATAAATCAGCCTCCTCCATGTTAGCGGATGAGAAAAAGACCAACAAAAACAGTTTAAGTCAAATAAGTATTTCTCAAAGAAGATTTCTGTCATATGAGACAGTTCTGATGTATGTGCAGGTGTTTGTGTTTCTAAAATGTTTGTGTTTAATAAGTCATTTGATTATATAATGAATTGGGTGAAACTTCAGACAGCTGAGACTGACTCACGATTGGTCGAGCATGTCTATCCGTGGAGCCTCGCTACTGAGACTCCATCCTGCAATCACTGCTTTGCAGATTCCAGCTCCAAATGACATATCTATCCATATATGTCATATCAAGGATATTAATTTCTGGATAGTGGGCTGAGGTGGAGATGTGTCGTCCATCTTTATATTGAGTCTATGATCCCAAACCTTCCACATGACCTGACATTCATTCCCCCCTATCCACAATTTCGATTAAAAGATGCTGTAGATTTCGCTCATGAGAAGTAAGAAGTATCTTTTGTGCTATAGTCTACACAAACATCTTGAATAATGCCTACATTGAAATAATATATGCCCACATAACAAATCAGTGGGATAATTTTCACATTAATATTCTGGGATTATAAGAAAAAATCCACCAACCAATATGAGATTCATGATATGAAAAAAAAAAGGAAAAAGGACATTTATACATTTTCCAATTTGAGATAAAGAACGCTTGGAAAAGGTGAGTTGGGCTCTAATGTGTGACAGCACAGTGTGACCTTCCACTTCCAGTTAGCTCTTCAGATGGGATTCCAGTCTACAAACATGCACTACATAATGCATGACGAGCGGCTGGTAATAGGCTGTGTGTTGTGTGTGACAGGGTTGTATGAGTCACATTATTCACTCTTGGCCGTCTTGTGGGATCGGGAGTGAGTTTCATCTAAGCGACCCAATCAGCTTCATTAGCCTCCCATTTAACGGACGGACGAGATAAGGAGAAGAATCAGTTCATATTGTGCGTTTGACGGTTGCAGATCTGGGTGCGGAGAGAGAACCGGCTCCTTTCTGCTCTGAATCACGCTCATTGAGGAAAGACGCAGAATTGACGAACAGTGCTCTGACTTGAAATGACCCAATGAAAGACCAATCACAGCCTGGAAGCTGCCTGGAATCTGCCCAGCGACAGAATGGGAGGATGAAGTTTACAAAGATGCTACAAGGTCATAACTGGAGGATGTAGAACCTCGGATTTATGTGAATATAGATATTCTTGAGGCTTTATAATATCCTGCACAAAAAATTACACTTCTCAATTTTGGGTTCAGGTGCAAATGACTTGTTCCATTTAATAACCCATTTGAGTGTGTTTAGTGTTAATTGTCTTTCTATCTTATCTCTTGATCTCACGTCTGTCTCCTCCCTGCGTTTTCTTTTTCTCACTTAGGAGAACATCACAGGAGAAAACAGAGACACAAGAATCAGGATCAACTTTCAACACAGCAGTGAAATGTCTTTTCTCATTTTACAAGATTTTGTTTTACAAATTAATGATTAACAGTTAATAATCCCCCTATAGAGGCCTTAAATGCTTGTGCTGTTATCTGATAGGGTTTTAAACCTTTAATTTTCTTTGTCCATTTGTTGGAAACACTTTCACAGTCTCTCTCCCTCTCTCTCTCTCGCTTCTGTTTCCTCTCCAACACACAATATACAGCCTGAAGAGCAGAATCAACAGATTTCTTAATATGATATGGAATAAATGCAACTCCTTTGTCTTCATATCTTGTAATACGATTTCTTCTATCACATTTTTTAGTTTTCATGTGGGATATCAACACCAAAGCAAAAAAAAAACTAGCATCGATTTTTCAACCCGCCTACAAATTCAAGTGTTTCTTGGGTGTGATCTCAATCCAGCTTCATCAGCCTGGAACGTCAGAGCTCACTTGTCCTCAGCTTTGACCGTGCACATGCACATGATGAGCGGCTGTGGTTGGAAATACAATGAGGCAGCATCACCCTGTTATCTGCACTACCAGACGGTTAGACTTCAAACTGCAGCATCTCTATTTAAAAGTCCCTGCACAATGTTTATTTAAGACCATGCCAACCATGATCTCACATCCCTTGTTGGGACGGAGCGCGAGGCATCGTCACTCTCACTCTCGTTTTCTTTTTGTCTGTCAGAGCTGTAGAGCACAAACATGTCGCATTGTTGTCTGTATAAATTGTTGGGTGACCACCTCACGTAAGAAACTGCAGTGCTGGCGTGCATGGCATATTTAAGCAGAAATTTTAAGGATTTTTTAATGATATTATCCATATTTTTATCCAGAATTTGGAAGAATACTGTTTTCAGCAGTATCACTAAGCCCAACGGCGACGTGGCCCTCTGACATTTTTGTTGTTCTTCATCCACATTTGACCCCTGCACCAACATTATTTTATTCTTCGACATTCAACTCATGAAAGTAGAAGATTAATGCATTATTCATTTAGTTTGGTTTGTTGTGTTTAAACCAAATTCACAATATACAGCCGGGGGCAGATTCTGTCTCTAAGCAGAGTTAGCTTAGAGACAACTGTTTTTTTAATAAGGGAAGATTTCTTTTATAATTGGAGTTTTTATTAAAACATTAGTTGCGAATGAACTTTATGCAAATACAGTAATTACTGTTGTATACTGTCTGAAGAAATCTGCTCATTTAACCTTGTAATCACCTGCTTGTCTAATCCCAAGCAAACTGCACTAATGCCTCCTCTGCTGCACAAACTCGATCAGTTAATAAATATTTCAGTCTCTTTGCTTTTCAACCTTTGCAGAAAAAAAAAAGAGCTTGTCGGTACATCGGAGACGTGCGTGGTTTGGTCAAAATGTACAGCTCTCTCTGCGTGTGCGTCTGGGCTCATATCTCTGCCTCAGCGAGTTCCCACTGTCACACAAATCACCAGGATGTGAAGTTCACAGCTCTGTGACAGGAAGCTGTCGGCGCAGCCTCACTCTCTATCTGATGTCTGGTCTTTGAGTCGCAGCTCTCTGAACGCTCTGATCTGCGCAAGTCTTGAAGCTGAAGTTCTGACTCTGTATCCACGTCTCGATGCAGAGAGGAGAGTCCGGCTGACTTATCGGTTGACTGATAAAAAGGAACCAGAAAATACTTTTACATTTCTCTTTGTTTACCTCTTTTCACCCCTATCCGTTCATTGGGTGGTTGGTTTGTTTATTTGTTTGTCAGCAAGATAACTAAAGATCTGATAACCACAACACATGGTGAAGGGTGCGATATGCGCATCTTACACATTTGTTTTTCTTTCTTTAACTTTTCAATATAGTGTATTTTTCAAAATTTGCATTGATTTTGAAGATTTCGTGGATGTTGATGAAAATCAGGGCATAATTATGAATAATTGATATACATGAGCTTGTGTAATTAGGTGCAGCTTGATACATTTTAGGGGATTGTTGGGCCTTGTCGGAGATATACGCTCTACTGATGCTACTCCAGTTTATTCATACTTTATTTAGCATCTGATTATTATGGTTAGCAAGAGGGAAATAGTGTAATTTTGGTAACTAGACCGTTGTAAGGGAGTGGCGAGAGTTAGGGAAAGATTCAAATGAAGGTTATTTACAGGACATGGTTGTGGAACTGTGGCCTTCAGCATTAAAAGGCTAACACGATACAACCCTCACCCTGAACGTTCAGCACACCACCTCCTGTGTCTGCACTGGACCAAATTTATTTCAATTTGAACATACTTCCTGGATATCCTGGACTGTCGATTGAACAAAACTCGCGTATGATTAAACATATCTTTACATTGAAAAATCTATCCACACAGACCTGTAAGCATCAGTTTCCTCTGTGATTTTACTTAATGAAGCGCAACCATTTATCTCATTTCATTTCAACTGAGTGTTTTCTTTGTTGGTGTGATTGTAAGAAAGATTACACAAAAACATCTGAATAGATTAACCATTAAACTTAATTAAAGTTTGGTGGAAGGATGTGTAATTTGGTTGTCCTATTCTTTATTATTGCGTTTTCTGGGACTGATATTTGTGTGTGCAGATCCAAATGAAAAATATCTGGAACTAGGGAATTTAAATATGGTTTCAAAAGGGGACAGCTTGGCCTTGGCAGAGGTGTTTGCTCTACTGACACATTCTGGTTAATTTCTAAAAGGTTTTCATGAAGTCTTTCTGAAGACATTACACAAGAGATTCAAGGACCGCAACACAATACCTGAACAATAAGGCAATCAGCACCAAAGAGCTGCATAAAGTCACATCGCACTTCATGAGTTTAAACCAGGACCAGGGGCTATAAAAGAGATAGGCCTCCAGTCCACTCTGGTTTGTGGAAATGAAACGTTGGTAGCTGGAGCAGATAAACATCACTCTGCTAAAAGGGACAAACTTCAGAGTTGACAGCGGCAGCTGGAGGTTGAGCGAGCATCCGATCCAGCGAGAGCTTGACTCACAGTTTGATCTCTATGAATCAATATTAAGCATCATGGGTAAGTTGGTAAACATGAGTGTGCAGTGTGCTGATGATGTCAGGGCACAGGATTTATCGATCAATGATCCTCAAGGTTTTCAGTTACTGTCTACTCGAGTTTAGAGCCACCAACATCAGCTCTGGAGAGAGAGAGAGACGCGTAAGGACTCGGTAATGGAGGCGAACCGGGCAAGTGATACCTCCTCGGCACACTTTAACTCCCCTCCATTTGCACTCAGACTCAGCCACACAGCCCGCACTCATGCCCATGCACAGACACTGTAGGTCTGGAGGGATTAGAGCGCAGGGAGGTGGGGGCGCTGCAAGAGTGCGTCCCAATAAGACAAGGTCACCTTAAGTGGATTGGGGATGAGGAGGGAAAAGCAATTCCCTCCGGAGGAAAACAGGGAGCAATTCATGAAAAAGTAATTAAGCAGGATGCACATCAGTGGATGCCACTGGCGGAGAAGACAAGGAGAGAAATGAAAAAGCCCCGGGGACGAGGGGGAATGTTTGTACACAACATATGGGAGATGCTAGAGATTGCTAAATGTGTTTGTTTAACCTCGCACAATTTAGAGATGCGATTGGTCGGTTTCGTGAAATGCTGCAAAAAAAATTGTCTTCATTCTTTTCTATAACATATATGGTGAATCAAAGTCATTTTTCAAGCAAAAAAACGTTAACGTTCTTAGCTTCAGCCGCTTTTCAACCAAGAACACTAAATAGCAGCAGACGATGAAGCTAGCCTACATAACAGGTGGGTTCTATGCCTTGTCTACACTACGGCAGATTTGTTTTCTTCTTTTGAATGTGAAAACTTTGTTCTGCAAAATATCTCCATCCAGATGAGAACACAAAAACAAATCCATTCCCTCAAACAAGCATGGAGGTGGTGATCCGCGAAATACCAGAGAAGAATGCTATGGTCCAAGTAATATTTGGCGAGACAGAAATGTGGGTAATGTGGTGCAGTGCATTCTTGTTATTAGACCCATTAGTGCCAACCAAACATAGAGAAAGTGGCATGTGGCCTCCATTGTGTGTCTGGGTTTCTGAGGGCATGGGCAAAGTAATCTGTGACGTAAGTGTCCAAACTCTGTTTTACATAGAAACCAGAGTTTTTGAATATCTGCACTTGAAAAGGCTTTGGTAAAAATCCCAGTCTAAGTTAGTTAAAACGCAAGTTATTCAAAATATCTGTAACAATGTGGACAGGGTGTTGAGGAATTGAAGAGGAATTGAAGTAATGTGCAGAGGTGGGGCGTTGCTGATCTCTATAGAATAGAGTTCCAGTGGGAGGGGGCTGCCAAACTGAATGCCCCAGCGCCATAAGCTTTCAGGTTGGTGCAGGGGATGGAAATCAGACCCATGTCCGAGGACCGTAGGGTCTGGGATGAGATATAGGTGTGGAGATCAGGCATGTGCTGGTGGGTCAGGGTACGGAGGAGGAGGGCTTTTTTTGAAGGATGCAGGAGCAGAAGCCAGTAAAGTTGCAATAGAGTGGAAGGTGATGTGCTGCCTGGGCTCAGTGGTTCTGGATCCCACGAACACACACATTTAATTCGAGGCTGTTTACGTGAAGTTGCATTTCCATCACAGGTCAGCAATTCAGTTTCAAAATAAAGATAACGTGACCAATATACTCCTTATAAAACCATTATGATTAACAGTTTTTGTTCAGTTTTATAACTTTCAACAACTTGGTTATGAGACATTTACTGTGACCACCAACCCGACCTCATAGACTCATCTCCCGCCCACGTCAGCGAACAATCTGCAAAAGACGTCAGTGGGTTCACAGCAAGCACGAGCCAACACATCAGCCTCGGCAGAAAACCGGCATTGATCTTCTTTAACGTTCCATCTTCTGACAGTCACACATAAGTCTCTGCACGACGTCTGCTTCAAAGAACGTTTTGAATAAGTGATGTATTTTGGCGATTTGACAGAAAAAGTAATGGTTATTGATGGATTTTAGAACATAAATGATCAATAGATGCAGGAAAACACACTCTTCAGTTTGGATGTGGATTCAGAAATTAAAGTTTAGAGTAAATATACAGTAATTTGCTAGTGACAACTTTTAAATAAACATGGGCACTGCTTATTTCTGGGTCAGTGAAAATATTCCACAGCCTGCAACTTATTAGAGCACTAAAGGTTATTCCCCAACTGAAGAACAGTCTCATAATAAACTACTATTTGCACCTGTTTGACTGTCATTATGTTTAAGAATATAAATATAAGTACAGTTCACAGTTGACCTGGAAATTACTGTAAAACGAAAGCAAAGGTTAAAGAGCTGTTTCAAAGGATTTGAGTTTGTTAAGAAAGAACCTATCTCTGGCAGCTGAGTGCCAGAGATAGGAAAGAGAAGTCAGGCGGTATTGTTGTTTTGGGTTTTGGTATAATAACAGGATTTGTTGCTGCAAAGAAAAAAAAAAACTGTAATAACAGCAGCCCCGATCCTGTAGAAGACCAAACTCTGTCTAACACTGAGGGGCTTCAGGAGGCAGATATTGATCTCTCAACTCTTTCAGCTTCTCGTTCAGGTTTAGGAATGTTATTCTGCTCAGACATCTACTGTGGCAGCTGTTTGGCTTCCATCAAAATCCACCCGCTCGGGTCCGGGGCTTTTAAACGGCCGCTTCGCTGCAGACGATCCATCACTTCGAATAGAGACGGACAGACGGGGGCCGGCGAACACAACCATTCTCTCCCAGCACTCACTGATATCTGACATAAATCCGTCTCTCGTAGCCTTGGCGGTGGCCTCACACAGTCACTTTACTGCGTGAGCCGAACACTCGAGCGGTGGTTGATTGTGCGTCTCCGCGGATTCACACAAAGCTCGACAGTGTTGTGTCGTATCACGGATGCATGAATATTAATGACAACACTACTTGGAGCTTTGTTTAGCAGCTCGTTAGTCCGTGACGTACATTCGCATCTGTACCGTTTGTACTGTTCCTTTCACTACGACGCTCTTACACAAACAAAGACACGTTGCACACACAGACACACACAGTTGAGTGTGAGGTCGCAGCCGTTTGTACCCAGACGTTGTTTTTCTTAGAAAACAGTGGATTTACAGGGAGTGGATGTGAATGTAAATGTGTTTATCTGAGGCACACGGTGTGTTACAGCAAATAAAAGCAGCCTGATCACAACGCAGTGAAAATAAATAGTCTTCAATGCACACTAATAGAAAATCATTCAAATCCAATCTAGCCCCGCGCATGGATTGTCATGAGCTGTTAACATGTGCTGTAGAAATAATCAAATATTTACATCTGATAAAAAGTCAAAACCTTGTTTCTTCATATTTAATGTTTTACAGATCACAACACAAAAAGGAATTACCGGAAAGAAGAGAGAGAATAATGAAGGACAAGAAGGAGAGTGGAGAGGATAAGAGGGATGAGGAGTGAACAGAAGGAAGGATGGAAACCATTCAATGGTGAAAAGAAAAAATGTACAATTACGATTGGACGGAATAAAATTGGTTTCAAGAACCAAACAGAAGGATTGTGCGAGTCATAAAATAGAGAAGGAGGATATAGGAAGAAAGGCAGGTTGGGAAATGAAGAGAAAATGGACAAAAAACGTGGGGAAAGGAAGAACGCAAGCAAAAATGTTGGAAAGGTCATAAAATATATATATAGTTATTGGTGATAAAATTTACCTAATAAATGTATTGTGAGTGAACAATGCAATTTCTGAGGCATGAAGGAGGGAGAGAAAAAAGGAAAGAGGAAAGAAGTAGGGGAACAAGAGATACGAGGGAGGATAGGAAACAGATTATGCTGGATTTTATGAGTTTGAAGAGACTAGTGCTGTGAATATTCTAAACCTGCCCGTTTGTAATGGGCTGTTCTCTTGTCCTGTGTTAATGTTCCAGAACTTCTTCAGAGTTATTCCTCATCATTAGTGAGTCCTCCTCAGACAGTTCTACAATATACTGTTATTTTGTTATTGTTTGTGTGCTGGTGGTTGTGTGCAGAGCTTTTTATAATCGGTCTATGGTTCAAAGTGAAGTTAGAAAACCTTGTGGTCATCCTACTTGGTTTCTACAATGAAGCCATTGTGCATCTAAGATCAACTGGGTTCTAGTCAATCTATATTTAATGTTTTTTATGAGATAAAACTAAATTTATTACTATACACAAGTGTGGTGCGTATATATAAGTTTGAATGATTGACTGACCTTTTGTCATACATTGCGTTTCTGCTATTTCAGACGTCTGTGAAGCCATCAACACAAATGTCACACCCAAGATCGCAACTTTTCAAAATAAAAGCTCTATAATTCAGCTCGACATAAAGCATTGCAGTAACAAAGAAAATGTTGCTTAGTAGAAAATATGATATAAAAAGGAAGTGATTTAAAGAAAGTTGCTGCCATGAGAGAGATCAGCACCCCGATACACCCAGGTCTACATCAGTCCATTATCTGGAAATAATAGTCAAATCAAATTATCAAAATCATTTACTGGGCCAGATATTATTGTCATTATCACCCGTACCACAACTATCGTACCACAACTGCACTCTGATGAGCCCAGAGTCAGATGACCTGTGCAGACACATTCACTGTAGATATGATCTGCTGTCTGCAGAAATAAGAGGGCCGATGTTTGCACAGCGGCGCTGGAGCGAGGGTTGGACGCAGTGAGCAGTGACATGCTGCACATCTGTCAGTCTGCTTCCTCCTGAAAGGCGGTGAGTGTGTGTGTGTGTGTGTGTACACGAAGCCTGCTGACAGCCAGCTGTTAAACTCAGACATGTACGATGGAGCCTGACAGGACCTCCGCTTTGAAGTGACAGCTAACGCCATCAGGCCGCTAAAGCCTGTCACCTAATAGGTGCAGAAGGAGGGCGACAGGTACAGTTGGGAGGGAGTCGCTGCCTCTTACAACATCTTAAATACGAGTCTTTGTTCGAAAGGATTCATCGTTCAGTTCACGAGAGATGACGTCGTCAAGCCTGCTGGTCAATATTTACTTTAATGTGATGTGTGCGTTTATTTACGACATTTCATTTCATTGCTTTCTTGAGTGAGTGACACTAACGTAGCCTAAGGGTTGTAAAGTGTCACCAAGAATTAATGTGTGTCATTTAATTTAAGCAGGTGACATTAAATGTCTAGAAAATGGCAAAACAATGTCAGTAAGTGGAACCACAATGTAAAATGATATGAATTTAATCCGATTTTAAATGAGAAGTCAACAAGTATTTTGACCTGCGGCTCGAAAAATGAGCATTTCCTTAATTTCCTTATTACTTCTGCCAAAGAGTTTGTTTCCTTCAGAATATGTTTGTTTGTTAGATGGCAGCATTACATAAACAACTACTGGACGGATTATCACTTGGTGGAAGGAGGCTGAAAAACCCACAACATGTTGCTGTGGATCGAGATCAGGCTGCAGATCCAAGAAATGATGACCGACGTCTATAAACGTGTAACAATTTGACTGAATTTAAAATCACCCTTTGAGCCTTGCCAGAGGTAAGTGCTCTTCTGAGTGCAATTCTAGTATAAATTCATGTCAGGCTAAAGCTGCAATGGAGATGGCACAAGTACGGTGACTGGTCAGGTGCAGCTTTTTCCATTCAACATTTTCATTAACACCATATTTTGTATGATCCAGAGTTTCCATTACAAAACTCATTTGTCATGAAAATACATGAAAAAATAAATATTTTTCAAAGATATTGTCTGTCATTTCGGTTAGTTCTTATCACACTGATGTTTGTTCAAGTCATCAAATTTCTTAACAGTTTTCTTTTAGCGGGGATGGATCATTCATCTTTTATACATCTATAGTTGTAAGATTGTCGTGTCTTCCAGTCGCACTGTTGCTGTCGCTGGTGTTAGATGAGATAGTGGCACAAAAAACTATCACCATGATGCAACAATGTCCAGAAACGAAACCAAGCGTTGAGACTTTTGAGTCAGCCTGACAGGTTGATAGAGAGGAAGGAAGGAATACATAATAAATGGGAAAAGGAGAAAAAAGTATGTTCAAGTGATAGATATTGAAAGGTCTGAAAAAACACAAAGAGAAATAAAGAGAAGTAAGGAAAGGAGGAAATCAGAGATATAAGAAGTTAGAAGGGAAGGAAGGTAGCAAGGAAACGTAGTAAGGAAAGGCAAGAAGCAAGGGGAAGGGTATCTTCAAAAACTTGGAAGTTAAGATAATCAACTTAATAAAATACACCTCATGCCAAAACAGTTTCCTAAAGAGAAACATATTTTTGGCCAAGGGCACTTTTTCTATCACTTGAAGCAGAACCTGATGTGAATCCAAAACTAAAGGAAGCAAGTAAAACAAAGTGTGTGTCTTCTCCCAGATGGGGCACTGCTTAGACAAGCTGGAGCAGTAGCTCATCAACAAGAGAGACCTCGTGAACTGATAGCACAGAGCACGGGAACTTACAACAGGCTGCCATCGATCGCTTTAGCAAGCTGGAAAAACTCCCAGAAACTAACACGTTATAATTTAATTTTCAAACCCGGGGGATAGTCGAAACAAGTCCGAAATACTTTTTGCATCTGCTACAATCTTCCAGTTAAACATTCATTCATCCAAATAGATTAAGATAATCAATGTAATAGTTTGGGGGAATTATCTCTTGTACTTGGCAGTATTGGGATGTATCAAAGTACATTTACCCACTTACTCTACTTGCGTACATTTTTGTAATTAATTTATTTTCAAATACTTTTCACTCTTACCCCACTACATTTACAATAGTATACATATCTACTTTCTACTCTAGAATGGGGAGATAAAATTAGTTAACCCGCCTAGTTTAAATTTTACTTCAGTACATTTCATCAAATTACGATGAAATGTACATATATATACATATATATATGTGTATACATGTATATATATGGATACGGGCTGGAAGAAATGGCCAGAAATTATATAATTATATATGATATTGGTAATTATCATTACGATATTATACATTGGGGGAAATAAATCCAATACATGATGTCATCAACATTTCATATGTGGACACAATAAGGGATTCAAAGAGACAGAGTGGACTGAAAAACTGGATTGAGATTTTATGAAACCTGTATAAACCTCAGCCATACTGGAGACCTCGACAACACATGGAAGCACCGGGTAGTCAGCATGAGCAGCTCCATCACCGCAGCGGAACAGGAAGCCAAACAACGTCAAGTTGGGAGCTGTCACCATCAAATGCTAACTGTGACGGATCTCTGCAAGCTGCAGCGCAAACCCACAATATCTGAATATACAAACACAATTACACCAGATTGTCGCTCTCAATCAGGGGCAGACGCTATGAAGTTGAAAGTCGGAAAACTTACTATTTACCTTGCAACCCCCTAAAATGTGTTTCCTCGACCCATACTGTTAATCATCATGGCAGCCCTGTTGTGTATCTGACGCCCTCGCCTCCACAGAAGTCACCTAAATAAAACTTAAGTGCAAGGCCGCCTGCATTCATTCAAACCTGCTGTCGGGCAAGCACCAGTGGAAATACAAAACCACCTATTGTAAGAAATAAATAAAATATTATGACTCTGGCACCCTGCGACCAATGACGTGCTGTGCTGTGATTACAGGCCAAGGGCACTCAACTGGTTTGTGTGTGTGTGGGTGTGTGTGTGTGTGTGTGTGTAGTGTGGGGGAGTTTTCTTATCAGGTGCGAGCAGAAAGCAGGTTGTGTTGCTTTTCTCTCAAGCAGGAAAGCAGAACATTTGAATAACATGACGAACGTACCGTAGGACATGGGGATGTCCAGATCGCCCTGCCAGGACATCTGCGATTCGTCTATGGAGTGCTGCGCTGTAAAAAACAACAACAACAAGCCTCTTGTTTACAGCTCATTCTCACTCCAGGGCCGCTTTTGATTTATTAGATCCCCAAAGGAAGGCAATAGAATGGAAATCAACGGCTGTGCCCGGCTGTATTCACACTGGCTGCTTATCAAGTGCAGAAGTGTGACTTTGTCTTTTGGAAGTGTGGATTTAACCATAGATGATAAATGTGTGCGTGGACATTGCAAGATGTCACTTCCAGCCATGATGTGTCACAATGTCCAACTTGCACTGAGCCGAAACAAAAGTCACATTCTTCGATTATTAGACCGCACACTCATTTGGCAGAAAGAGGATGACAGCATGACACAGACGCTCTGACAGTAAACGTGTTATCGGTCTTAAGTTGGTTTTCAGGGCACTGTGAAGTACAGATAGTGAAGATTGGCATTTACCTTTTAAGTGGCCACGTCCAAGCGTCACAAACCCAGAGGAGATGAAGTTGTGCATGTCTTGGCCTCCGCTGCGAAGGTTCTCTTTCCCATAGTGGCCTGGTAAGACAAAAACAAAATGGCGGAGAATTTCAGCAAAAATATTCAAAAGCTACAATTTCACGAGTCATGCATTCGTGACAAGACGGGCACAGTCATTACAATGGGTAACATCCAATCTTCATCCAAACGTATCAGCGCGTAGGTTGCAGCAAAAAGTTGTTATTGTTTCAAATGTTTTGATTCAGCTGCCTCTCTATTTCACATCACTCACATGCCACAGACAATAGTAGCTAAGGCTACACTTAGCATACACTTATAGGGTCGCTACTTTATCGGGAGAGTCGATTTGTTTTTTTGTGAAGTAATAATGAGGATATTTTGTAAAGAAATGTTGACATGGTAAAACAGAATGAGGATAAACTCTCCCGAAGTCAGTGGCCATTATCACTTTTCCACTCAACCATATCTTCTTTCATCTTGGAATCTAAATTTGCTATGTGATCCATAAAAGATCTTCAATGAGAGGACAGTTCGTGATCAGCGTCAGACATTAGTGTCAGTGACTCAAACTGTCTTTGTTTGAAAGCGTAAATCCAACAACAACACAAATTGAAAACTGATTGAACTGAAAAATTCCACCATTTTAGAAGCTGGTGTGACTGTGCTTTAATACCGAGAAGTATCTTTACTCCATTCCCCAGTCAGTTCTGCCATTTTGTAAAAAAGAGCAGCCACTTACGACAAGAATACTAAACAGAGCTAAAATGGTATGACTGACTAAAGTGACTCTCAGGTGGGATCATCACCTCATCAATATATTGCTAAAGGACGCCAGAGATGCAATCCGCAGGCTTCAGCCCCTGTTTATCAAACATTCCTCTTTCTTCGCAGTAAAGGAAAAGTTTAAATTAATTAGATACTGAAATTGCGGTGCTCTTAGCCCACCAAGGGGAAAGATAATTGGCTTTGTTACACTTGATTTCAGAATCGATTTAACCCCCTTTTAAGTCTTTGGGGAGATACGTGTAAGAATGCAATGCAGTTCACCTCAGGTATACACACTTTTTGAACTTCCTCTGCGTTAGAGGATCACGGTGTAATGCAATTTGTACCACATCACTGCTAACGCTCCTCCGAACCACTGCTATAATTGAGAGTACAGCGTGAACACGAGGAGCAAGACAAGGTCCCTGACAACGTTCCATTGTCCTGCCAATCACAGACCATTCTTCAAAGAAATTAAAGAACACAGTGTTGATGAACTGAGGGAAAAAAAAGATCCCGAAACTGTAGAGCTGCTTCATCAGATCACATCTCCTCCTTTCACTCGACATTAACCGGCAAACAGTTAAATGCCTCTGTCTCCAAGGAGCCACTTCAAAGTCAATAACATCACTCAGACCTTTGGGCCTCGAGAAGCGGCGATCGAAGAGCATTTCAAATCATCATAATGAGAAGAAACACGTGGGACCACTGGGCCTGGTCTTCATCACAACAAGGTTTGGCACTAAATCCTCAGCCCCATGGCTTCTTTCAAATGATCAAACCCTGAGGAGGACTATAACCCGATTACTGATGCACCCTGACCACTGTCGATCATTTGGGACCATCGAAGAAATCAAGAAATACCCAAAAGACAAGATGTGATTGATTTAACAGCGCCGTGTTGTATCCATGTGGATGAAGCAGTCTAGTATCAGTGCGATGTCTCGCAGAGTGAAATGCTGATGATTCATAACCTCTGCATTGCTCCAAGGAAGACGCTTTGGAGCTGGAATCAGAAGACGCTGACTGTGATATAAATTGCTCCCATGTGCCAGTGCAGACCTCAAGCCCCTTAACTAGAGAAACATTCATCAAAATCGCCTTATCTACACTTTCAATGAAAAAGAATCGAACCCTCGTTTAAACGAATAACCACTTTTCCTCCTAACGTTCAGGAAGGAAGGGGAAACGGTTTTGTTTCAGAGATAGACACTCAAACATCATGATTGAGTGAAATAGTAAACAGTCATCAAATTAGTGACTCAATCCAATACTCAACTAGGGTAGGAGTTAATATCATCCTTCAGGAAAACTTTACCTCAACCGCATCACATGGCTTTAGTACTGCCATACCAACCTGTAGCCAATCAGGTAAGAGCCTCAACGTACCCTCAGTCTCGGCTTGCAACGCTATATTGATCAAAAGGACAAAACACCTTAATGACGCTACTACTGAATATTATTATTCTCATTACAACCAGTCTGAAGGAGCTTAAATATGATAGTCACGCAACTGTTCCTGCCCCCCCTTCTTTTCCATTTTGCTTTGCTGAGCACAACCAGTCCAGGGAGATGGCCGCCCATACTGAGTCTGGTTCTGCTAAAGGTTACTTGCTATATATATGTTATGATTTGGCACTTAAAATGGAATTTAATTGAATGTGTCCCTTACCTTTTATTTTTTCCTTTTATTTTTATTGCACTTCATAATCTTATTTAGATAAGTGCTATAAAAGTTGTCATTTAATCTCCAGAGAGGATATTTGTTTAAAACTGTCAAAATAACTCTATTCATTTATGTGTATCTGCATTTGATCTGTTGCCGTTTTCAATTTCAGATGCTTATTAATTCCAATGAATGGAAGTCCTAAATAAATAGTTAAATAGTACGATGTCACTCTCTGTACCATAAATATGAACAAAAAGAGCTTCGATGGGGGTAGAGAAGCTGGCTTGGTCCAACAGAACACAAAATTGACCTGCCAGCACCTCTTTGTTTATTGTTTCCCAGAACTAGTTCTGACGTGCTGTCGTATATGGTGGGAAATCAAAAGTGTTTATAATTGTACTGAACCTGCCACTGGAAGGTGGAGTAAAAACCTGGTTTGGACAGACAAGGGGTGGGGAGGTTGGCCGGTCGCAGGGAGAGCATTTATAATGTTGCACTTGTGCGTTCGCATTAAGAGTGCCACAAAGCTTAATTTGTTGAGAGCTGGGGAGAGAGGAAAAATACCTGTCGCCTGTCTCACTTTCAAAATGCGGAGTAATCATGGTATGAAGTGCTGGAAAATGACACAAATGGTCGAGTCCAGACTTCCCCTTTTCGGCGTCAGAAAGGTGAGGGGTAGGTGGGTTTCTAGAACTATGCATCCATCCATCATGTTGGTCAGAAGTACAGATGGGTCATTCAAGTTCATTTAACTACTACACAATTTGGGTTGATTTGCCTTGTCTTTGAGGGTAAATGAATCAGACCAACAGAGCCCAGAATATTGGACAAATATTACTTTGACTATATCTGAACTGTTTATTGCATGAAACCCATATGTAAAGATGGAAACGTGTGGTTTTACAGGGGTTATGTGTGGGATGCTTTCTTGGACGGGAGCAGCAATTTTCTCATCTGGTTGTCTGGCAACTACATGATTGGCAAGGAGCCGCGAGGTGACTGGTGCAAACATCCAGGAAACAATCCCACACATCTGAGCAGAGGAAATACATGAGATGTAACACGTTGTTAACATTGGACAGAGCCACGCTTGTTGTTTCCTCTTGTTTCTAGCCTTTATGTTCTAATAAGCTAACAGGCTACTCGGCTGTAGCATCATATCTACAACAGAGCTATAGGAAGGCTTCTAACTCTGGCAAAGGAAGGAAATAAGGATCTAACCATCCATCACCTGAGGAACGATCTGGAACATCCGTGATTTACAATGTGAAAACCCCCAAAACTATAAGCTTGGTGGCTGTGATGGCAGCAGATATGGTTTCTCAAATAAATACACGTCTATCTTTTCAAAATGTCTCTTATTGCTGCTCTACAGATAGACCGAAATATCCAGACTCATCTCCATGACATGACGTCATCCTCTAAAAACGTCATCCCAGAGTTGATCTCATATCCAGTTGCTGTCAGTGTCCTAAAGAGATAATTGCTCTCTCTGTCTGCAAAGTGTGGAGGACATTAGTCACCTACTTCCACAGCAGCAGAGAAACTTTAGAGCACAAAATGCGAGAACAGAACAGATCAGAGCTCTGGGATATTGGAGAGATAATGCTCACTCTCTATTGGACAGTTCTGGAGGAGCCATCCACACCACAAGACGCACACTATCAGCGCTTCGTCTGAGTATGATATATTTTCGGGAACAGCAAAGTGAGATGAGTTTAAATCACAAACTGCTGCGGAGAAACCAACCATTGCTGCACATCGTGTTAAAGTCCATACCTTTGTCATTAAATCTGAGTCATGTCTTCCCATTGGACCCCCCCACCCCCCCTCTCTAATGACTTTTCCACTCAAAACCCTTTCATTATGTCGTGCTACTGTTCACACATCAGACAATAGCGGGCTAATATGACACAGGCTGGACAATCACGACATCTTTTCTTCGTGTTTTTTCAAATAACGAGCAAAGTGCTGCTGCGTGGTTTTGAGATTCACACACAAGGATTAAACCTTATTCCACATTGAGTCTCACAAAAAGGTACCGTGGTGTACAAGAAGCACCACATCGACTTTAAAAAGTTGAGCGCACAGCAATTCACAGCACTTTTCAGCAAAACTGTTCTAAATCATTTGTCAGGAGAGAATCTTCGTCTATGCATTAAACCATTTTTATGCGCTAAGTGAACCGAGCTTCATAAAAGGTTTTCATCTGAGTGGTTTTGAGAGACGGATTTTAAAACATGTGGCAATTTATTTGGTTTTGTTGCTGTGCAGTCTTTGCCTTTGCCTTTGTAATCCTGCAGCTTCTTCAATAGATAAGATGTTGGACCGTTGGGCCATTAAGGTGCCATTTTCTTTGTTGTGTTTTCTGTGGATGAAGTGCAAGTCCCTTCAGCTTTCGGGCCAGATTAATACACCGGTTGAAATCCGGTTGTGCTAGTACGTCAAGCCCATATTTCTGCAGCGAGTAATTAGAATTTTTCAGTAAACTGTTCACAATCCATGGATGCAAAATAAAGTAATCGTATTCTAGGCCCGTCTTTAATAACAAGTAATAATGCAAGTGCTGCGGATCATACACTGAGTTCAAGGTTTTTATGGTGCATGCAGAATCATCAAACAAATTTGAGGGAAATTTAATTACAGCAGGCTTATAGCTCCAGGGGGCCTGGAACAACAAGTTGGATAGTTGATAATTCAGTCTTAGTGGCACTAACACAGTTCATTCGGCTTTTTTTTTTTTTTTTCATCTTCTCTGAATTCTGCTTCGGCTTATTGAAAACCAACCTTTGATTATCATATATTATCTGCGTTCCTGTATTTGTTTGGAAACATCTTGAACCCTATAAATACTGCATATGTCTGTATGTATGTAAAAGCTGTTCAACTTTACCGCTTTAAACTTGGGCTGTGTATTTCTTAGTGTTCTTGGGACGTGCGTTGTCAAATTTGGTGCAATTCGAACACACGGTATGTTTAACATTTATAAAATGGTTTCATGAAAAACAGTGATTATCAAATTTTGATTGCAGATAAACCAGGTGTCTGGACACAGTAGCCAGAATACAAACAATACAAACTGACAGCATATATATAAGAACTGTTTGAGGAGGACTCACTAATGCAAGGAATAGTTCTGAAGAAGCTCGGGAGCATTACCTCTGTTCTAAACCACCACAAAGGTTTAGAACACTGCACTAGTTGTGTTAAAAAGAAAGGAAAAGGACAGAATTAAAGATACATTTGCTGATTCGGTTATATCATCTAACTGCGTCCTCAAGTCTTACAGCAAACGTGAGGCGAGGAGAACATAACCGAAGACCAGCTGGATTAGTGACCATGTAGTAATCGACTTTACTTAGGCTTTCAGAACTCAGGCAAAAGTAGTTTCTCCTAAACCTACACCAGTAAATTCAAAACCTTCTGCTGTAGAGACGTGAGAAAAGCAGCTCACATCCTGCCGTTCGGTCTATATCAGCTGTCCTCTGACACTTTCCCTCCATGATGGGTGATGGTGCTTCTGAAGAGGAGGGTGGAGGCAGGGTGACACGAGAGTGAAACATAACCCTGTTGAATCTGGGACACCATAGTAGGGCACTTAGAAAACGAGCTGATCCCAGGAGCAGGAATCTGGAGGCCGACGGGATAAAAGTAGGAGGAACAGCGTTTGCACGACAGAATTATCTCCGGACAAAAAGCTTGCGTCTCTCGCAGAACATGATCATTTGCATCTAAATTTTGAGCCAGTGCTGAGGGGGCTTGTGTTAAAACAGCGTGTGGAAGAGCAGAACTTTTGCATTTAATTTGCTATATATTTTCTAACACGTTTTTTCCTTGGGAAGCTTAAGACTCGGCGCCCATCTATTTACTTCCGGGGATGTCAATCACAGGATGATGACGAGATAGCAGAGACAGTCTCTCCTTATGAGACACTGAAAGCTTTACACCCCAGTTAAGTTGGATTTTTATAAATGGTCACGGAGTGAATTCTACACACAGGGTAAATCATATGGCCTTCAAACATACAGTGTCTGAGCTATTGATCTATAAAAAAAACAATGTCACTCACCGTGGTTGGAGGGCTTGGCGTGAACAGGTGTGTAATGATTCTTCGAGGTTCTGACTGGTGTTTCGTCTTTGGGTGACCCGTCAAATGCTGCAATGTTCTCATCTTCATACTGAGATATTGGAACTGGTCCTTGTTGCCTCAGAATGTCTGCCAGGGCTCTAAAAATGTAAAGAAATACACAAATGAAAACATCTAAACAGAAATATTTCCCTTTTTCAATTACCAACATTTTCATTTTTGTTCTCCTTGCCAGCCCCCTCAAGGTCTTCCTAATTTATTTCGCCACAGTTCCATTAAAGCATGGAGGCTGGCAATAAGGCAAAGAGGCTAACTACAACAACAGTTGCAAGGGAGTCAGACACTTCCAATAGCACGGTAGAGACCCGTTCTGTTATTTTTGTCAGACCAGAGCTCAAGGGCCATTTACAAAAAGTGAACATTGCCTATCTTCTTTGAAGCCACAACATAAGAGTGATATTTCATCAACACCATTTCAAAATGTCTGGAGCCACAGGATCAGTCTGTGAGTGGAGTGCTGGATGGCTTTGCATTTTCTTAAAGGACATGAAAGGCCAATTTAACAATGTCAATGTCAACCTAAAGCCTCCGCATAGTCTACTTTTCTATAACTCAGTGACTTTGGGAGATTTATTGCATATTAATAGCATTTCCCTTCCAGGAGGAGCACACTTTAGCCGCCTCTTTTTCACAGACAGAGGCGACCTGATTTTGAATTGTCCTAGTTGGCTGCTATGTCGTGAGCAGCAGGAGGTATAGTTTGCAAGAACAGGCCCAGCATTTGTAAGCTGTTTTAGTAAGAAAGGAAAAAACAAGCAACATATTATTAAGTGCTTTAAAAAGCTCTGCATATAAATCAATAAAACATACAGCTACTAAACAGTGTTAAAGATGTTATTCAGCTGTGCCAAACAGCTTTATGTTGTCCAAAAACTATTTACACATCATTGAGCAACACTTATGCATAAGGGGATATTTTAATTTATAACACAGAATAAAGAACAAAGTCTAGTTTTAATACAATGTTCTCTGTCCTGCTCCTGAGAATGTTTTATTTAAAAATGTGTTTGAATATCAAGTTAAGCATGATTTGCTAAAAACCACAGTGTCAGTGTATTTTCATGTATTCATTGGTACGATGACCTTGAAAATATCTTTGGTATTCACATTGAGCTCTGTTATTTTATATTGCACAGCACGTTTAGACAAACCAGTATATTATTGCAAAGCTTAAATTGCTAAATCCTAACAAATTTTTTTATAGAGTATTTCTGCATCTTTGAAATTGAACTTTCAGTTATTCTGCTGCTTTTCTCTTTTACCCATTCTCAGTCCACTTAGCTTTTACCTCAATTTCTATATCTCACAGTCAGAGACCAAAACATTATTCTCACCTAGCTGGCATAAATTGCACCTCAGTTTGCTCTGCAGAAGGTGATCAATACGGCCTGTTCAAATCATTGGCTTTAGCTCTCACTTGGCATTACTTGTGTTTCGGTGAAGGTCATAGACCAAACAGCAAAGGTCTGCCAACAGCTCAGTAGTCTGTTCGCAGTGCTCCATCAGTCTAAATCACTTTGGAGAAGCACAGGAAATTAACAAAGGAGCCTCCCACTTATAAGGAGCACACCCTTGCCAAATATAAAGCTAATCCTATGTTCCACTACTTCTCTTTGGTCACAGCTGTTAGCGTGGATGTCCGCTTCCAGCCTCTGGGGTCTATTCCAGCAGACCTCATTATGACTGCTCAATGCGCCAAATGGGGGTGAGAATAAACAAATCATAAAGGATGAAATGACACCATTGAGCACCCAGGAAGCCATGCCTCCTCATTTAATCGTCCTCTCTCCAAACTCGCATGGCCACAGCTCACACTGAAGTAAACGGCATTAAGCAGATCCACTTGAAAGTGCGCCCCCTGGCTAGGATAGAGGAACCAGTAAGAAGACATAAACTTCCTCATCTCTGCATTTCTCAGAGAATAGATGGAAAATAAAAATGCACCATGAGGAGATTTGATGTTTTGTTTAAAAAAAAAATACTGTATAATGGAGACTCTTAAGTCAACGTGGATATAAAATCAGAGAATTGGCAGCTTTTGAGAAAAGCACTAACACTACTAAGCGGAGTTTGACTTTAATATATAGCTGATCTGAGAGATCCTGTGTGTCACAGTCAAGGCCTAAATTTTGAATTTACTCTCGTCCATCATGAACTTGATCCTGTGTTCCTCTGTGCAAGAAAGATGAGTAATCTCCCTTCACATTTTCAAAGCAGCAGGCACTGAAATTACCGGCGCAAAACAATGCTCAATTGTCTTCATTCAATCAACCATCAGGGCTCTGGCTGAGGAACAAGACGTCCTCCTCTGCTCTGTCCAAAATGAACTTTGGATAATAGCAGGTGACTCAAGTGACGCTGGGATAAGAGCAATGACTAAGTGTCTACAATTTTTTTCTTTATCAGTGGGTGGAAAAAATGGAATTTCATTCCGACCCAACACCGAACTCAACACCTGTTCACCCCTTTCTACAATTTCCAACTACACTGAAGCATGTATTGCGAATATCCCAGCATGCATTGCACAAAATGCAGCTTGGACATGTGCATGTATTTCTCAATTTAATCTTAATTGTGCAGGTTGGTAGACAAACACATTCGTAGTTTTTCTTGTGGAAGGACATTCATGATAAGATAAGATTGAAACCAATGCATGGATTCTACCTGGAAACACACCACAGCAAAATTGCATGTTTAAGTTGTCTCTCCTGTCATTCTCAAAACTTAAACCTTTAATAACCATTTTGGGGCCAATTGGAAGCAGTGAGAATAAGCCATGAACACAACCCACCTATGAAGTTTATTTGTCGATCTTGTCAATTAACAAAAATCTAGAAATGTGAAGTAACGTCCCACATGTTCACTTGTTCTGTTTGAGACTGTGTGTGTCTGCTGGCTTGTGTTGGAACCGGTTTTCTTTATTAGTGTACGATCTCCTTCATTAAAACCAGCTGCCTATGACTGAAAATGACCATAAGAAAGGGGGGAGACTGAACCCAATCAGTAAATCTTTACACTATGTCCCTTTAATGCTCTGTAGCAGTGTCAGGAACCATATAGTTAGAAGATATTTTTCCTGGCTCAGTCTAGAATTCAATTCATTTCACTTTAAATTGTTCACATACCCTTTTAAAAGCAAAGATCATTGCTGCTTTCACTTCGTAGCTGACCGGTTCCATATATGCAGTTTTTATGATTAATTAACAAGCTGATAATTTTGCTAATTGAGATGGGAAATATTCAAGACACTCATATATTCCTGAAGCCCAAAATGAAAGACAAGTAAACGCATGAAATTTGAATATGAAAAGAGGAATCAAGTGGAAGTTTAGATCCATTTAAAGGAGAGGTAGAGGATTCATCCATCTTTAAAGACCCTGATAACGTATTTTCTCAAACAGCCTCTTTCTTTGGGCTAAGGATTAGGAAAAGGACACCAAATAGTTTTTCAAACAGTTCAGAATTACTCCACATGAGAGACGTATCCATCCATCCAGTAAATTATTTGTGTTTTTCTTTGTGCTTATCTCACAGTTTTGAAATGGAAGAAGCTCACTTGAACAAAGACGGGTCCCACCAATCACAAGTAAGCAACCTTCGTACTAAAATCTTGTTACAGTTGTCGTTCATCACTGAAGAACTCATAACCTTTGAATTGGAATTATTGGTTTATTGGATTAAAGCTGCTTGTTTCTGGACGCAGGAGCAGGAAACAGCAGTTCCTTGTATGAAATAGTACAAAACAAGAAAATCATGTGGTGTCCTGATGACAGTGGGATATATAATATCCCCTCTAGCAGTTTGCAGCTGGTGACTGAATCAGCCACAGGATGTCTTTTTTATACGGCTTTAATGCTCATTGAACAATTCAGCGCCTCAAGGTAAAAGAAATATGGTCATTGAAGTGGCTCCCTTCAGGATGAAGATGATTATGGTTTTCAGTGGCATTTGTTCCGTCCCACCCGAGGTTGAACGTATATAATAAAATACCACCCCTCCCCATCCAAGCATCTACACGGAATGGGACATGTACCATGAAAATGTATACAAGCTTGACATTTTTGACAGGGAAGCTCTGGGGAGGCGTGTGTTGAAGGTCACGGGCCGAAGGGAACATGTGATATTGAAGCTGTAAGTCTTGTAGGCTTCTGTAAATCGGATGAGTTGCTGGGAGCATAGCTAAATGTACACACCCTTAGATTTTCACTTTAACGCTACTGGAAGGGCAAAAAAAATTATCATTGTAGTGAGTCCTTTCCCTCTATTTGAATGCAGTGTCACTACAGGCTAAGACTATATAACGTTTTTTATACTATGATAATGACGCACTTGAATCAACACACTTGAAAGTGCATCAGGGGCATATGTGTGGATCCTGCCTCCAACTAAAAACCCTTGGGTAAAGCTTTACAGTGTAAATTCATACAAATGGGATTACATCACTTCTAATATCTTCAGAGGTGTGAAATACCTGTAAAGTTTCCGGTTTACACACAGCTGGACAGGCAAACATCTGCCTAAGTGCTCAAACCTACTGGTTCCCACTAGGACCTCACACAAGATGAAATAAAAATGTATTTTCTACTTTTTTCATTCATCATCCCACATCATTGAAAAATCTTACCTGTGAACATTCATTTCCTGAGGAGGCTTGGTGGCTTTATCATAGGCAACTTTTGCAGAAATCCCAATGGCAATGATGAGCGCTATGACCCCGCAGGTGATGTACACCGTGGCGTTGGTCTGGTCCAGCTCCGGGTCGTACGTGTCGCCTGTAGGCGCCGGAGACGGGGGCTGGGTTTTGATCCAGTCCGGGGTGTTGTAGTTGGTGCAGCTCCTCTGCTCCAACCGCTTCCCCCGGTCCGCGCAGCAGAAGCGCAGGAAGCAGCTGCCGCAGCAGAAGCGGTGGTCGGTGTTGTTGCAGGCGAACTCTTTGTCGTACTGCCCGCTCACGTCGTAGTAGCCCAGGCAGGTGTCGTGCTGGACGACCGAGGGAGCCTGGAGCTGCGTGATCTTCCCCGGGACGGCCGCGGCCGCCGGGACCGCCGTGGAGCTGCCGTTGACCTCCTTCACCTTTGGGGGCCTCCTCGGCGGGGTTCTGGTCTTCTTGTTGGCGGTGGCGGAGCACAGGACATTCAGTGGGTCTAAGTAAATCAAAAGAAGCAGAAGGTGCTTTATCCCCATCATTTGAGGACGCGCTGGTGTTTGTCCTTTTGCCTCCACTCTTCTGTCTTTTCTCTCTCAGCGTCACTCTTCCACCTCTTACCGAGTGGAGCTTCTTGAAGGTTTCTTCATCGCAGTGGCTCCTTTACGCGTCGCGCTCTCACTGACGAACTTTGACTGGCAGCTTTCTCGCATCTTGTGTATCTTCAGACTTTGTCGTCATCAACCGCTGAGCTCGTTTTCTTACAGAAATTCGCTTTGAAAAGGCGTCTTCTTTGCTTTTGGTCTGCAGAGACGTGGCACGACCCGATGTCCTCCAGGGAAATTGGTCTTTTCTTTACCATGAGCGGTTGTTCGTGTGTATGACCGAGTCTCTTAGTTTCGCTGCGTAGAAGAGATGTGTGAATACACGGTGCATTAGTCGGCAGACTGAACTTAAGGTTAGGTCATCTATCAAGAACAAACTTTATAAATGAACAGACGTAACGGAAAGAATCTGGATCGATTATTGGCGATAGTTGGACCGGAGAACACTTTCAGCACCACGGACAGCGCCCAAGTTTCCATTTGGTTTGGTTTGAGCTCCTCGGCTACAAAACTACACAAGTTCGATCTCACTCTGTGATATTTCAACTTAAAAATAACACATATTAACATTTAGGTAAAATAACAAACACTATCAGCTTGCATGAATTGAGCCTTAACTTCTGTTGTTTTTTCAAACGAGAGATTGAAAAAAAAGTGTTAGGTGGAAATAAAAAAGTGGATGATGAAGACTTACCGGGTTAGTGGTGGCCGGTAAACCAGGGATGTCTCAGCCACTGCCACTGAATCAAAGAGCCTCAGCAACACAGAAGCCAAGACCTCCCTCTCCCTCTCTCTCCCTCCTTTCCTCCCTCGCTCTCTCCTCTCCGGCCCGCCTCTCTCTCTCTCTCTCTCTCTCTCTCTCTCTCTCTCTCTCGTCACCGATTCAGGCACCTCAGTTAATTATCAATCCCGATCTCCCCCCTCCTCCTTCTCCATCTTCGGTCATATGCCTCCGGGCTCCACTCGATAACTGGCGGAGGTGGAAAAGCACAGGAAGACAAGAGTGTATTATGGAAGTTGTCTGTGCGAGAGGCGATGAGGCGCTGCCGCCGGTGTCCATTCACGCTCCAGCGCGCACTCAAGCTGCATCCACTCACAAGTCACCAATCACGCCCCGCGATGCATGCCTTGTGTATTCGCCTGGTTTACCTTGGAATTACAAATCAAACGCTGTCCCGGATTTGGTTGTTTAAAAATATCTGGCGTGCAAAAGGGGAAATGTTAATCTGTCTTTCAAAGTATAAACCTGCTGGATTTCTGAACCTGCCTCATGTTTGCTTTAATTCAGATGTCCCCAGTTTATGTTAATAATCCACGTTACTGTCTTATTTAGTCAAAGCCTACTTTATTTTTAACTCTGCTATTTGAACAGGACAAGGACAGGATTGAAATGCTGTGTCTCTCTGATCCCCGATGGAAGTAGACAGAACATATAAGTACTAAGGCACACGCCGCATGATAGCAGTGCAAACAAGAATAGTGCACAAATACTTCATGGGAAGTAATGTATATCCATAGGTTGTAGTAAATAACAGGTAAAGATAGCAGCAGATGTAGTATGATAGAAGCATTTACAGTAACAAAAAGAAGTGAAAGGGTGGTCAGATCAAAGTCAGGCTCTTTATAATACCTTTTACATTTAAATTATTCAGAAAATAGCAACTTTATTTACAAAAACATATTCAACTTCCAAAGTGGAGTCACCCTCATGTCCACTGTATTTCAAACATGGGACAGTGGCGCATATTTTAAGCAGCTGCTCAAAGACACTGGGGGAGGAACAGTTAACTGACAGAGGCAGGACCAGATCCTAGAGGCTGAAGTCGACAGCGCAGGAGTCAATCGGACCGAGCAATCCTGCCTCACCAAGCAAGCAGTCAGAGCGGGGAAGCAGCAAAGACCCACAGCTAGACCGACTGCATACATCCTGGCCTCTGCTAAACTGGCAGCTATTGGTGCTTTTTCACATCACCCAATCTTAAAAATGTTTGCTTTCAGACTCTTTGAATTTCTATGTTATTCTAAAAATTCTGACAAAGCTCATGATGAGTTATTACTGTATTACTTTCATGACTTTATTAGCAGGTTTTCTCGTCACAAAACTTCCCAGATTCCACTTTCCTCTCAGAACTCTAAATGTATTCTCAGATTTACAACTTTAATTTGAAGTAACTCAAAGTTATTACTCCTAACTTCATATTAAGAGTCCACTTTTCTCTCTGGGTGGACTTTTATTCTTAAAATTCAAAGACTTAAATTTTTCCTGATAAACAATCTCAGTGTGATGATATTCTCCAAATCCTGAGTCTGAAGGATTCTAACTATTTCAATTCTTTTACACTTCAAAATGCCGCTTTTCGAGCCTGCATGTTTTAATTATAGATCATTAACTTTAGTAAAGCACTCTCTCCAAAGACATCACAAGGACAAATATCTTGTGTCGAGAGTATTAATGACAAATAATATATTCCTCATTTCAATGGTGGCTTAATCGTATTCATAACTGTGTTTTAATTTGGTCAAATCTGGCTGCACCAGATGGTGAAAATCACCACGTTGAAACACCCAGGTAATTTGACAACGAGAGGAAGTTGTGTCAAATTGACTTTCAAATACTTTGTTGTCCTCATTCACTCAGTCATCATCCGGTGAGTCAAAGCTCATCCATCTGGTGCACTGACGGAACCTTCTGCCAAGATGTGGCTGTTTCAGGCAGCATGAGAGCGATTTGATCAAGGTGAGCACTGTTCGAGAGATATGTGTCGTTATCGTAGAGATGTTTGACGCAGCCTCTAATAAGTCAGTGTTATCGCACTTATTGGGACCATCTGCAACATTTAACCTGAAGTTATTACAATCAAGAGAGAAAGAGGAAACAACAGAGGAATAAACTTTGGTGCCCAGACCCTGACAGAAAATAGAACTACAAAGAAGTAGTCCTATGAATCTGATATTTTGGGATATGAAGGACAGAACAGAGACGCTGGTGGTGATGATGAGGAATGAAGTACGAAGAAGGGTTGCTCATGGAGGCTTCTGATTGGAGGGTTAAGGGGAGATGATGATGAGTTGAAGTGGTGCAGGGGCGGAGGGTGGTCCCTCAGCGATCAGATACAGACCTGACAGGAGGGAGAGAGAGGACATTTAAATGTTGACAGCCTACGGGTGATTGGCTCAAGGCGAGTGTATCAGGTTGTGATTGGGAGTAAAGAGAGAATGTGGAGCTTATAAGAGATGGTGGAAACTGTGAATGTGACTTAAGAGGCTAGAGAATAGTGTTCGCTAACTTCTAACTATCTTCTCTGATTCATGAGTGTGTGTGTCCATCTCTCCTTTTCCTCTGTGGCGAGGGCCACTGACACAGCTTTATTTCTTGTATGACTGTAGTTATTGCTGGCTATTGGAATGTGTAGAGAATTTCAAGAAAGAGCTTCAGAAACAACTTACCAACCTTGTACCTTTAACAGCTATAAACACACCAATCTTTATGAAAGTAGCCTTGATTACAAAGCCTGACTTGTTGGGCACAGGACACTCTTGTTTTATGACTCACTAAACTTTTGTCTACTGGTAAGTTTGGAAATTTAATGAAATATACATGCTGTATATAACATTAAGTTTCCCCTTGAGCCAACTCTTACCATCTTATCACAGTTCTTCATCAAACGACAAAAAGTTGATATAAATTCAGACACATTCAAACCCCAGACTGAATGTGTCCATGGCTGCAGCATATATATATATAGTCTTTTTGGACACATTTCCCTTAAGAACTCTCCCCGACAGTTTCCAGACGGCTTGACACCCTGTAACTTCAAATAAACTTGTCCTGTACAGTGTGAGCTCTTACTGGCTTTTCCACAAACAGGTTGCTTGTCAGGGGCTTTCCTGTTGCTGTAACAAACAAGACAGACATAGATACTATGACAGCCTCAGACTCACTCACTGCTCCCTCTGCTGTCTTTTGCTTTCTTCCTTTTTGCAGGTGGAGACAGGTCGGGACGGACAGAGACACCTGGACAGTTAGAATATTTATTATTTTCATCAGCTCCTCAATCTCTTTCTTTCTTTCACCCTCACCTGGACACAGTATTGCAGTTATTATCAATACTGTTATTAACAGGCATTGCCATTGGATATTGATGCGAGTGGTCAAATACATTTTCAAGAACTTCTCATCGACTTGTAAAAAGTTTCCTGCAATACTAGTACAACCTGGTTTTGCCCGGCACCCGGGGCTTGATGCCCAATCAAAGACTCTTAAAATACCTATAAATTCATAAAATACTCTCCCAGCAAACTTTGGTATCCATTATGTAGCTTTCATCTACCTGAGGCATTGGTCAAATTGCTATTCTTTTGTTACTCTTAGTTATAGAAAACTAATTTTAATCAAATGGAAGCAGGCTACAACCCCTCCTTTCTTATATACTCTATTTGTTTTTACTGTTTTATGACACTGTATTACTGTACTTGTAAATATATTGCTTGTATCTTAATTACATAAAGTAGATGAAAAGGATGTTGTTATTTAAGATATTTATACTAAAAAGAAATAAAAAATATAATTGAATGGGGTCACAAGATGAATCTGAGCAGATGCTTGATAAAGAGTTTTGTTTGTGTTTGTTTAGCTTCGTTCTTGCAACTTACTGAATAGCATAAGCTCGAAAATTATGTTTAATTTTAGGCTTATGATGTATTTGCTTCCTTGAAACTTTGATAAGAGGTTGTTGTGGACTTTGCATTGTTTTAAATGGTCAAGTTAAAAAATATGGAAACCAGCGGCTGTGGCTCAGGGGTTAGAGTGGTTCGTCCTCTAACCATATTGTCGGTAGTTTGATCCGAGTCTTCCCTAGTCTGCATGCCAAAGTGTCCTCGGGCAAAATACTGAGCCACACATTGCCCCTTCTCATAGATGTTTTTAACATTGCCATCATCCTACAGTTTCTAACCATTGTAAACCTGTGACAGGCTCTAGAATATTCAGACGGAATTCTGGTTGAATGCATGTAATCAGGACTTAGTTGTCCAAAGCACCTTATTTCACACTGCTCATCTGAGACAAAAGAGGAGGAAGAAGAAGTGGACTTTAATTGTTCACCCATACTTTAAACCAGTCATGTGATCTACCCCTGCAGGCCTTTTAAAAGAATTTTAAAAAACTCGACAGCGCCCCTGACAGCGCTGTACAGATAATATGACAAGGAGACAAGAAAAAGTGCACAGAGCTTTTGATGAATGTCTTTGCACACTGGATGCTCTGGAAGACAGCATTTGCAAATTGGCCCTCCGTTCTTCTGTCAGTCAGAATGCCACATCAGATGGCATGTTGCGCACAAAGGGAAGAGGGATTGTCCATTAGTGTTAAACAGCTCGGAGTTCGCAAGCCTCAGCAAAAAGCGCTGACAGGTAACGGCAGGGTCGACACTGGCTGAAGAATAATGAGACCATAATTCCACAGAAGAAAGAAATAGTGGATGACACCGAAGAGATCTGGAGCTCGGAGTTTGCTTACCACAGCAGCAGCACAAAACAATCTCACTGGGAAAGGGATCCAGCTCCTCACACCAAAGGGGGACGGCTGTTGAAAGCAGTCACCATGTATCTGTCACGTTGATCAGTATCACAGATATTTGTCCCACTTTCAGGGCGAGGACTGTGGTCACGTGACATGCTGAGTGGGAGTTGAGTCATACATTTGACTTCACACTCAAGACCAGACTCCTGACTTCACTTGGACTTGAGCCTTTTGACTGGAAAATACTCGATAGCTTCAACTAAACCCCTAGATTAAAAAGTATGTTATTCAAAAATTGTCCTAAGAATTAATCAATTTGCTGAATCAATGAATGCTATTCATTACCATCAAGCGACACGCAATCCTCAGATCAAGAGTGCTTCAGGGACTTTGGGGGCAACAGGTGAGAAGGAACCTGTGTAGCCTTACATCGAACCAAACACACACACCCCAGACCACAATATTTTACTCTTCAAAATTGTATATTTACAATCAAAACTATAAACACTGTCATACTGTGCAGACACATACATAAAAGTAAAGAAGTAAAGTTTAAGTCTAAACCTTCACTTTCATCCCAGACACATTTTACAGACACATTTAGACATTCTTGTCTTTTGGCAGAAAGTTAGTTGCATGGGGCCACAGTGGTAGGGCTAAGGGGTGTATTGGGACAGGGGCTAAATTATCATTGCTGTGGACTAGCGTAATTGGTAGCTCTTGGCGGCTGCTCTCTGCTACGGGCCCCAGGCGACTGCCTGCTATGCCTCTCCTATAGCAACTCACTTACACCTGATCAACAATGGTTTCTGAGTTTCAGTAGAAAATCATGAAGTTAATGAGTCACAAATGGACAAAAAACATATCAATGATTATTCATTTACATCCAAGAATGACAAGGTTGTCAACACAAAACACACTGCAGTCTGCAAACTGTGTGGTTCCAAAATTAGAGATGGAGAAAATGCAGCATCCAACCTCGTTAAATATTCGAAGCTGTGGAAAGAACAAGAAGTCGACGCTATGTAAACAGTTTGCGAGCTAATTCTCAGCTAACATTAGCTTAGCAGCTAAGTATCCTAGTTATATAGCTTTCTTAAATCATTAAAGCTTAGACCTCCTGCAACACAATGACTAGGTCCCATCTCTTCTCTGCAGGATCTAACTGGTCTATATTTTGCGTTTCAATCAGGGATTTTACTTGGGTAATGATTTGGCTTAACTCAGTGCACCGGACCAAAATGTCTGCCCCAGTTCTGTTGCAGAGGGGAATTTGCTCTCCTCTGACAGCGGCCCTGTTCAAGGGTCCGTTCTGTCGCCTTTGTTAATGAGCCAGGAGGCTTCAATGTTTCAAGAGCTCAAAACTCGATGCAAGAGCATCTTATCACCATTTTGGTGTGGCTGCATGTGCATCATTAAAGAGGCTGTGCAGCACATATCCCAATGACCTTGAAGGTGTCGGATCCTCCATACTGTGCCTCTTAACTTAAAGCAGCAACAATATGGATAAAAGGTTTCGGGTTGCCTGGGATCATTGAGATGTTTCCAACCTTGAAAACTTCACACTTAAAACTCAGAATCAAGCTCCATGTCTTTGTCACATTGTTTACTTTTGATCAGGTTAGTTTTTTGTTTCACATTTTAATTTAGGGCACAGACTAAAGAATGTTGTATGATGTGCGTTCGTCCTGTCGGGCTGCGTCTACCTATGCTTGACATTGATTCGTTTGTGGGAGGACTGCGTGTCTGATGTCGGCGTGTGTAGTGAGTTGGGTGGGTAGTCGTCTTTTTGTTTGAATGATAGATTGAATGAACTGGTTCACTTTGTTAGTTCCGGTGCCAGTATTGTATTGTGGTATAACTACCAGCAAAAGGAAGGTCCTTGTCATTCAAACTTTATATCGTCGGAGGTGAAGATTAAAAGCAACTCTGCGAACTGCAGAAAGTGTCAATTGTTCACTAAAGTGTTTTCACACTGCAAACCAATCTAACCACGGCTCTGTTTGATTCAGACAATGACCACAAGTCTTGGTCAGGATGAATTTTGGTCAGTTCGTTTGACCGTAAAATGAAGAAAGTCTAAGGGTCCTTACAAAACAAGTGTGGTGTTGAATCTCACTTTATTACACTAAATTGCCTCTTCCTCTCTCCGGCCAGTTTAATATTACAACCGGACTCAAATTATTATAGACAGTGGATCTGCAGGAGTCTTCCAAGTTTCAGACGCCCAACTCTGTCTTTTCAACAAACTTACTAAAGCTGGGCATCCAGTGAGACTGAGCTGATTCCTGTAATTTGTTTCGGTTCGACGCACCTCACTGCTCTGCGATGCATGCTAGTGGATTATAAACTACACTAAACCGTGTGTGAGGGGATGAGTCGTACCTCAAAGCATACGTAATGAATACCTAAAGAATGCAAAGTAGGGTCAAGGGAAATAAGACTTTCGCATAGTTGTTTGATTGTTTGCTTTTTTGTGTGTTTTTAAGATGCTGCGTAAAAGCGGGGTATGAACTCAAGGTGCAGAATCAGTGTGTGAGGGAGGGAGAGGAAATTACTGAGATTTCCTCAGAGGAGATTGTTGATTGCAAAGACTAGAACAAAAAGAGTAGAGTGTGTGTGTGTGTGTGTACGTGTGTGTGTGCGTAAGTATGTGTGTGTGTGTGTGTGCAGCACACCATCACAGGCGTTTTGTGACAAATAAACACACATTTATAGACGACATCGGGCCGTCAGAAGAAAGGCAAATAAAGTGAAGTTTTAAGAGAGAACACTGGTCTTTAGAGGGACACTGTGTCACTGATATATGTCTGGCACACATATAAAACCAAATAATAATAATTTTTGTTTAAGGTTATTGTTCTAATGGAAAGAGGAGTCGTGCATCCTCATCGCGCTGGTTCAAGTGATTCCAATAGAAAATTGAGTGTAATGAAAGAAGGACGCCTGAGGAAACCGAGGCCTTACAGCTGAGAGAGCGGATTATTCCCTCCTTATCATCACTTGTGCAACACTAATGATCCAGAGGGAGGCTAGATTAGAAGGTGTAAACCGTAGATCACAGTGCATTTGTCTTGTTTAGCTGAGATTGTGGCGCTAAACTCATTTCACCTCTGCTCTATAGCCCAACTTCAAATCGAGTGCCGGGGCCACTGTTTTGTAGGAGGAGCTCCGGACTGCTGTAACGAACGGAGACAAAAGCAATCGCTCCTTTTTAAACTCCAGGATTTGTTTTTGTTTTGTTGAACGCGTCTTTCGTAATAAGCGATTACCTTCACCCGTGTTAGCAGATGTTACACGGAAAACGCACACTCAGGCCCAACATGAACCCGGCTGCCAGTTGCTAGAGGTCACAATTTATGGCCAATCATTCCTTCATTTGTTCTTGTTAAGTATGTCATAATTGTAACGGTCCATGGCTGCAAAGCTTCCGAGCACTAATCATGAATGACAACTCTCATGTAGTCAGTACGTGCGTCGGATGTGATGCCATTATTTCTACTCAGCAGGCCAGACACTATCTGGGGTGGATTACTGCTGCTCACAGTCCCTCGTCTTGTTGTTGTTGTCGTCGTCGTCTTTGTTGTCCGCTGGTGTCGGTGCCTCCATGTCGCAGGTAGGACGCACCAGTAAACACAGCCTGCAGCCCGAGCAGAGAGTGCCGACTGTGACAAAGTCCATTCTGTCAGTGGCATCCAATCAATAACAGCCTCAGCGGCGTCCCACAGCATGAGCTGCAGTTGTGTCGAGTCGGGAAGCAAAATGTGCGAAAAACAAAGCCGCTTCTCTTTTTCAAATCTGATCTCACATCAGATTTGAGGGGGGGGGGGGGGGGGGGGGTTGGAGGAGGAAGAGGAAGAGAGAGGAGCTGCATACAAAAAAAAGCCCAAACAAAATCTTGTCTCCCCTTTCCAGGGCTTGATCCCTTCCCCCAAGAGAAGAGTTGTTAAATTGTTGCTGCATACTAACAGGCTCCTCTGAATCAATTACCATTTGGATATAAATGTCAGAGCTTTGGAAACTGTCACCGGGCAGAGACTGAGAGGAAGCAGAGGTTTATTAAGGATTGGCATAGATGCTGAGGGTTTCATAAACACACATTCGCGTTGAAAAGGAAACCAAATGACATTTTTCCAATTAAACCACCAACGTACACTTGGATATGCAGCACAGAGGCAGAACACAGGAAATGAAAAATCCACATTTGCATTGAATTTATCCACGCAGTGTGTGTGTGTGTGCTCAGCAAAACCTCCAGCTGCATTTTACAGCAGGTTGCTCTAACCTCTCCAGAGACTCCAGAGAAGTGTGAGTTGTCGTGGAAAGCTAATTACGCAGGGTTGAGGCGGGCTACAAAAACATTCACAGACTCTCAGCGTGACCTTTGCTCTCGCAGCGTAAGCTTTGCATGTAACTGAAAACAGGGGTCCGAGAATCATTTCCTCAGTTGCAAGCGCTTTCTGTTAGTGTCTTGGAGAAAGCAATAAGGCTGAGTGATTGAATTGTCAATATAACATTTACTTTTAATAACCTGGAGGCAATAAGGACTTGACGTGTATCATGAAAAGAGGAACCTCTTGAGACTCCCTCTTCCTCACATGGTGAGTGGACAGTGTTTGTTAGAATGAGCAACAATAGTGCACAATTGTGTCCAGGCTCCGGCTGCAGAACAGTGGAGCTGTGTCACTTGGTTGTGATATTGTCTCATAAACGTGTCTAGATACAGGCGTGTATGGAATTAAATTCACGTTCTCATATCCTGTACAATACAAGGTCAAATGGTGCCATCTGACTTTAGTCTTTAAAGATTTAATCTCTAACAATTACTCATTCAAAATATGTATGTGGTCTACAAGTGTCTGTATATTATCCAACAATGCTCAAACCCAGAGAAAACTCCAATTTTATCCAAGGTAACATTTCACTTTGATCGCTTCTGAATTTAGCCATAGCCACTTCACCTGTTTCCCTCATAACTTCAAATGACAAATGATGAAGGAAAAACTCAATGCTAGCAGGTCTTTTTTTTTTTATTGGTCTCTCATAATGGATCAACAATATTCATTGCTGTGCTGCGTAAAATGAATGAAAACCCTTAATACTCTGATTTGTGCCTGAGTCACGTCAGATACATTTTCATTGGCGTTGGTGGTGAAAACAACTTCCTTGACGCGATGCTGCTTCACGACATCATCAAACTAGGTCTTCTGATGATTGAGAAACTCCTCCTGGCACACATATTGTTTGTTAAATACAGAATGTTTAAAGAGGAGCTGTGGAGGCAATGACTTTTGTAGTCGTCAGTTTATTTACCAGAGAGAGAAATGTCATTAAGACTCTTCCCCTTAACCTTTTAAAATGTTTCACTCCCCCAAGTTTGTGTTGAAATGCATTTTTAAGTTTAATGTATATTACCATTATACGTATCATACAAAAAGTAGAAAAGTGACTTGCATTAATTCCCAAAGTATTTATTGAACTGTGTCACTCTTAAATGAATCAATCACACTTATTTGGCTGGTTTATGCGGCAGCCACAAAATCTGAAATATAAACATTTATTAGCAATTTCAGCCCATTGAAATTAACCATCTTGTTTTTAAGGGCATACTTAACACAAACATACTAAATACTAAAACTACTGCACAGTGGTTTTATGCCTCTGCCAACCTGAGTAGTTACCATCTACATATTTTTTGCTAGGTTCGTGTAAGGTCACTGTGATAAATTGCATTCTAAACAACAAAATAAAAAATATTATATTAAGGGAATAATATCTATTGGTGTGTGCAATTTGGTGCAGCAGGTAAGGGGACTGCTGGACCTTGGCAAAGGTATGAACTCTACTGCGTGGCACTCTTGTTCTCAATAAGTTTACTAGTTTGAATATTTGCTGTTTATGTAAATGTAATCAGTGATTCCTTATCAATACTCCTGAGACTGATGACGGCAGCATCTGCATGAGAGTGCATTTGTGCATGAATAATTCTCTATTGTCACATTATGTGTGGTGTTTGTTTTTGCTTGTGTGTTTAATCTGGAGTGATGAGACTACTGAAGTGTTTCCTTTCAAAAAACATCAAAACATCACCAGAGGTGCAGGAAAGAGAAAGATTATGTTCTACACCTGCAGAGCCTCACTGGTCCTTCTCCTTTCCCCACTTATTGTTTTTAAACTAAAATTTTACTTGTTGGTGTATCTCAGAGGGAAAATGAAATCTAATCTGCTTATTATATGCACACACAGACACACACAATGGAAATGTTGAACTGTGCATATTGGAGAGGGCGCAAAGACAAAGTTCGGGTTCAGCAGCATGAACACAAAACAATAAAACAAAAAAAGATTAGTAAATGTCGGCTGAGGAGGAAAATGTGAAACTCTTGAGGCAGAAACATCCCTGAGTCCGCCCATACTTATGTGTCAGTCGGTGACCGGCTGCAGCAGGAGGACGCACGGAGCCAGAGCTGGTGTGAGATGATGACAGATATGGTCACATATCACTGTGCACGGCAACTAAAACACAAGACAGGATCCCACTCATTCCAGCCAAGAGTGAAGTTCGCTTCATTTTGTCCACTTAACGCACCAGCACCACCTCCTAGTCGGCCTTTATCGCCTCCATCACTCCACTTAATCAAAAGTGCTGGCTTAAGGCTCCCTCTAATCAGACCAATTAGACTTATAGGCCTCGTCTCTCTGGCGGATGTCCTCTCACTTCAGGAAATGCTGGCTTCCTCCTGCCTGGTTGGCTGGCGGGGGCCCAGCTCAGCTTTCAGAGAACAACCTTGAGATTTTTTGTTTTTTTATGCTGCACATAACCTTTACCTAACAATGGAGGTCAATTAAGAAGAAATTGTTTCTCCTGATGACAGTTGAGATAAATGCCTCTCCGAGGTCTAAAAGGAACTCTATGTTCATTAGGACGTTCATGCCAGGAAGACAAATCACCAACAGAAAAGGGCACTGGGTATTACTTCCTCCATTTCCTGGGTTGTTTTCCTTACCGACACTGACAGAAGACGCCACGTCACTGACTGTCATCTGTCGCTGTTCTGACAGGCTTCAGTCAGTCAGACCTGTCAGACTAAACATCAGATGAGTGTGTTTTCACACTCTACAACGTGACGACCGCGCTATGAGGTTTAGTCATCACGAGCGAGGCCTCACATGGCTCTTCATAAAGGGCCATGTGCGTCCTGTCAGAATTCATGGAGTGGTGTTTTTCACATTACATGGCCTCCACTGTTTTTAACGTGAAGAGAAATCTGTTTGAAGCAGAGAACCAAGTCGTCCCGTGACCTTGTTATAGTTTTTGACATTTGGGATTTCTGAAACATGTTTAATCTCAGGATAATCATGGTTAATCTGACAGCACTATCCATCACAGCCAGGTGTAATTACCTGTATATAGATCACTGTCACATGAAAGGGGCCAATAAGGGGAGCTCTGTGTTTGAACAGAAAACATTCAATCAAAAGGCCACAGGCAGCGGCAGTGACAGTCAAGAGCAGTGATTGAACAACAGTCCTAACCAGGACGTCTCTGCAGTGATGGCATCGCTCCCTGCTGAGCCGGACAAGTGCCACAATCCCATAAGGGGCCGCCAGTACCAGCCTTTTTTCTTTGAGCTGGTTTTTCAACCCTGTTTATCCATTTGTTTGTTTGTTTTTCAGCAGGATAAAGAAAAAAAACTACTCAACAGATTTCCAGGAACAACATATGTGCCAAGATCCAGTTCTTTAAATGTTGGTGCAGAACCAGCGCATGCTTTTCTCCCTCTCTCCATAAAATCGTGATATGTTTTTTGACATTTCCACTGATTCCTCAGAACATAACTCACTTCTTGATCGAATTTTTTTTTAATCTGACGTGTTTAGGAAACTGATAACTAGGAGTGTATGTGATTTGCAGCTTAATTGATTTGGTATATGATCTACAGGGTATAAGCTCTACTGGGTGACATTCAGTTTCTTATTCCCTATATTTGACCAGCTGGGTTCAGCGGAGCCGACACCACTGCAGGTCCTCCCCAGGTCAAAAATAAAAAGACACCTCCTCGACCTCCATGGAAGACGTCATGAGGTCAGAGAAGAAGACAACTGCACTTTTAGGCTTTTTCTTTTCATTTGATGATTAAAGAAGATTCATTTCAGTAGATGGAATTTTGTAAAACAACAATTATGTCTAGGCCCTACAGTGACAATGACAAATTCAACGTGGACTTCAAAAGGATAAACCTTATTTAATTTATTAGCAGCTCAACCAGTCGTGTGAGGATTTTCATATATGTGTTCCAATGTTTCTATCTCTATCTTGATGAAACTATAAAGTGCTGCCGCAAGGAATTTTGTGACAACATTATCTTCTTTCTTTTCAGCTGCCTGAGATCCCAACTCTCCCGGCAGAGATCCACGTACAGTCCCCCATATCTGGACACTTAAAAACTCCTTCAAACCCACGTGTTCACAAAAGGCTTTGGAAAAAATATATTCATTATGTCCATTAAGAATTTCAATGATAAATGAAAAACAGTTTGCCAATTTAATCAAAGAGGCACAGAGAGCTCAAACTAAAAGTAAGGAATCAAACAATCTGAGTGAACAATGGTTGATTTTTTTTCAGTTGAAACACTCTTTTTAAAATAGAGACTTTGATTAAACTTGACTAAAAGCTTGTGCTGCTCTGATGGAGTCCAAATATATCAAGAGTCTTCACAATTAACAGGTGAAACTAAAAATCTGTCGGCAATGACGACCAAAGTCCATCCAAATATATATACGACCTGAACAGTATAAAAAATGATCCATAGTAAAAGAGTGCGGTAGATACCAAGGTTATTGTGAAGGCTGCACAGATAGGGCTTTAAATTAAATGACTTAATAAAAAGTCATTTCACAGCTATTTCAGAGAGCAATACTGCAGACTATAAATTATCGAAGGAAAAAACATCCGTATGCCCACAGAGAGCAGAGAGGCAAACGCTTTGGAAAGGTTCTTTCAGATTTAATTGATTTAGATCTTCACATACTTAAGAATAAAAAAATTGCTGCTGTCGTGAAATCAACTGTGATTTAAAATATTCAGCCACAAAACACTAAAGAGAAAAACCTTCAAATCCTATTTGTTGGTTCTTGGAGTGTGTTATTTGTTTCTTTCCAATCACTATTTTCAAATTTCTGGTCGATCACATATTAAATGCCCACTACAGTACATTTTCAATGATCTGTAATAACTAAATGAAAACGTGTTGATTATACTGGAGACTAAACATTGCATATTTGGTTGCAGAGACCAGACAGATATTTTAGAAGATGCACACCGTTTTGGTTGTATTAGGTCCTGGAGGAAAATAAGAGCCAGAAACTCAAACTGTATTGATTATGTGTTTGTTATGCCTCAAGCAAAAACACCCAGGAGGGTGTTCTTGCCAGGGATTATGGCTATGATGTTGGTGAAGCACCAAAGCACCCGTAATCACAGAGAACATCCTGAAGGTTATTTCAGCATTAATAAAAAGGCTCCGTCTACGAGCTCTCAGAAGAGTTTGCTTCCAACCTCGGAAATATGAAAGGTAAATTCTTTAAATATCCTTCCATTATCTATAATGCTTATCCTTTGACAGTCGGGGGGGGGGTTGGAGCCAATCTTTAAGCTGTTTTAATAAGTTTAATTCTTTGTACATTCAAAAGAATCAGCATACTGATCATCATTGTGCTTTTGAATCCTAAAATACAGCGAATATGTTTATATAATGATGAATTCAGATTTTCAGCCAAGTGGACTCAAACCAGTCTGTTATGGCGATTTGAATTGACATTGATCTCTGTGTAACATTGCCCACGGGTAAAATCAAATACAATTTTGCAGGATTTTGTAGGTGCAAATGAAATCTAGAAAACAACATCTTTAAGAGTGGGTGCAGTGCAATAAAAAAAATCTGATTTCCTGCAGAAAACTACAAAGGTTGCAGATTTTTTGGGCAGCTCCAGAGCAGACACGATGACCAATGTTCCAAGAGATGACAAAAGTGATGGACAGTGCAGTCAATGGTTCAAGCGAGAGGGAAGGAGTTTTTTGAGGACAGACGTCATGAGTTGGGAAGAAACTGTGTCATCCGAGCACAGGGACTTCTTAAACTGTTGCCATGTTTGTTGTTATCAAAACCTCTTGGCTCTTGTGTGTCCCTCTAATGGATGTCTTGTCTAGATGCGATTAAGGCTTGATAATGCAGAAGAGTCATGTGTGGCGACTCCTGCACGAAAGTTATGTGGAATGTACGAACTGAAAAAAGTACCATAGACCTACCAATGTACAAATCAAGCTGACAAATCCCGGGTACAGGTGCAGCCATCTTGTGCTTTAGACGTCATTTGAACCTGTCGAACGCTCCACTCTTCTTTGTATCTACATTGGACACATGTGTGTGCACCTCCTTGGCCTGTGTCTGGGATAATACAGAAACAAATTGAATTCCATGAGGACAAACACTGGTGGCATCGCAAACCTCTGAACCTCGAACCTGCTGCTGAACAATGAGTGAAAAGGTGTTTTTCCCCCTCTGGAGGTAAATGAACAGCATTTATAAAGCACTCAAGGCACCTCACATTCACCCATTCACACATTTCTACAGCACTTTGCTTACCTAGCACTTTTACAACCACCTCTCCTCTCTTCCCCATTTCTCTCTGCTATCTCCAACTGGACGAGGAAAATGGCCGCCCCCAAATCAAGTTTTTTATCTCCCCACAGTCCGTAATGTTAGCTCGTTGTTGAAACTGAAACCGTTTCTCTATCATTTCTAAGGTCTCAACAGACTTTCAAGGCACTTTACATAGTAATTATGTATATGTGAATTGCCGCTATACAAATAAAATTAAACCAATTCAGTTCAATCACCCACTCATCTGTTCCAAGGGCTACAGTATGTGTCCAATGAATGGAGCAATGTGTCGTTACAGATCAGACGAGTAACTGGCACGTGACCTAAATTACCCGACTCGCATCATCATTACAGTGCAGGGAAATTAAGTCACTTTTCCTGACGTGAGCATCAGCGTGCCCGCCCGTGATGAAGATGGCAGAGGAGCAGGACGGAGGTTTTTGGAGCAGTGTGCAGAGTGAGCCGTGCCCATCGGGGTTGCTTTTCATGCTGGATTTCTCCGCTCCCCGCTGAGGCTGTTCTGGCGAGAAAGTCTCTGAACTGGGTCACAGCTGTGTTGCACGCAGTGGCACCATAACACATTTCTCTGTGAGTGAGAACTATCAGAAGGCCGGGGGAGAATACAAGCGCGCTTGTTAAACTGCCCCCCCTCCAAGTAAGATGAGAAGCCAGAGCAATAAATCATTAATCCACCATAAAGGGGCTGGGGGAGGAGAGACAGGGTCTTTCCGTCTTTTAATGCAAAGGCGGATGTATTGCACCGCAGCTTGTATGTCTGCCAACTCGGTATCACCCTCTAGAGATAGAGCGTAACGAGAAAACAGAGACCAGGAATTGGACATTTTACAAAAAGAAATCCCAACAAAACGAGTCTGTAAAACATCTTTGATGGTTCTTCAGGAGAGGCCAAAGGCAAAACTCAGCTGGGTGTTCGCAGGTCAAAACCCCGGTTTGTCTCTTCATTCATCACTGGAGGCAGCAATCCAAGAACAGCAGTCAAACTTCTGCAGCACAACTTTTTAACTTGGCTATATTTGTTTAAAATAAGAGAAAAAACATTAAAATTTATTATGCAAACTGTAAGATTAGAAAGATAATTTGACCATTTAATAATTTATAAATGCAAAGCTAATAGATTTAATTCCTTTCCAACTTTGACCCTGGTGAGTTAGAGGTCTGGTATTGAATTATTTTGTCCTGCCCTCAATTTCCATAGGAAATAAAGATCACAGAATCTGAGGCATAGTGACGCAGTTGCCCAGGTTATGAATTTGAATAACTCTGTTGGCCCAGATTGTCATTAAGACATGCTTTTATGCATTCATTGTAATAATGCCTAAATCGAAAGCGTGACCACATACCTGAAAAGTTTTTTCAATCAAGCATTATGATCAGCATTAATGCAGGGGTCAGAGGAGGTCTGGTCCAACGGGGCTTTAAAGTCAAACTGAAGACTTGAATAGAGAGGAATCAGTTTCCCTCCCTGCTGATAGGAAGCAGCACCCTGCTGCGACATCCTCCTGAGCTGCAGCTTTGATTCACAAAAAACACGAAAATGCCTCCAGAACAGATGCATCCTCATTACACTTTGTCTTTTTACCTGGTTTGCGTTTCCTCTGTTACCTTGTTTCACATATCTGCCACCCTGGTATGATTCATGTTCCCTTTTTTAATGTTTTGTAGATATTACTGGCCACTGGGGTTCTTAATAAGAAAAATAAGCAAACACATGCAACTTCACATTAGCCTAAAGACTCGGGGGGCAAAACAGTGAGTTTCATAAAGGTTCCATCAGTGGGAGGGAATGTTAGCAGTGAGGGAAAATGTCGTTAATTTAACAAGATAGCAAAACGTGCATTCACAGGCCTGTTAGGAATGAGCAGTTACAACTGTGAAACATGACATTAAACAAGACTAAAGGCAGTTGAATGCTCAAAATTAGGTACAGATATAGAGGTCGTCGTCTGTTCATACCCTGCAATGGTTTTGTCCATATTTGCGCACATTTTTGAACAGAAAAGAACAGTGCAACTGGAAATCATGGGACATAATAAAGAAATTAGATAAATGGCTTAAACTTTCAGGCAGATTAAATAACTTGGTCAGAAATTTTAAAGAAGGCAGTCTGCTCATCATCAGTTAATAATTACTTGTTAATGCTCTACTGCCCAGAAAACACATCACCTTCCTCAGACTGTCCATTGCTGCAGCTCCTCTTTTCAGCCTCTGTCTGAAACATGGTTTGACCAGCAAGTTCTCTCCATCCTTCCAGCGAGTGTAGGAAATGTTAGCGTCCGTTCTCGCTTTCCCCGGCTTTGTTATCCCTGGGCCACACTGGATGCGTTTGTGCCTCGTCACACGTCATGCTTTTCATGTCAGCGCCCATGTTATGAAGCTGCAGCTGCCACTTGTCAACACTACACCTGGCACCTTCTGTTGGTTGGGGGATTTTGACAGACTTTTTGCACAAAAAGTCACAGGAGCACAGAGCGAGCATGAGTATGAGGAGAAAAGCTGACGCTGGAGCACAGGAGATCTAGACACAAGCCAGATATATTTGAGTGTGAGTGCAGGATTCACAGAATCTGAATATGAAATCAATCAGTTCTGCTCTCATACTAAAAGACTAATCTGTTGAATGAAGACAGAAAAAACCTAAGGGGAGTGAAGGTTGCATTGTTTGAAATGGACATATGTATTTTTGTAAGTAAAAAGAGCATAAATAAGACCTAAGAGTCTAAACCCATGCTAGCCACTCTGTTATGCTGTCCTACTAGCCCCAGTGAAGATTTGAGCTGAAGACCGACAAGTTCATTTGCTGCATGCGACCAATGTGAAAAGAAAACTTTTAGTTTATTTCATTTCCATTTTGCGCCATTTCTGAAATAACTCCGGAATATCAATATCTTTTGTTAAACATTTGATTATTTTTCTCCATGATTCACTGGTTACAGCTTGAACTTTCTGAGCTGTTGAACAAACACAGTGCTGTGAGATATGATACAAGGACTCGCAAAACCACCTAAACCAGTGGGCTGCTATTTTTACACGCTGTTCTACTGTAAGGGCTTAAATTATGTCCTTTTGAATGGAGGTCTGTTAGAGGATTGTTTAATTGATGTATTCAAAGTGCTGCACTGGCTAGAATTATGTGAGTTCTAGAAGGGAAGGGCCTTCCTCTTGCTAATAAACACACAAAACTTAAAAACCCAGAGCACTGATGTAGACTGTGTTTGTTCACATTGGGATGTCTGCATATTTGCCTCAATGATTATTTTAAGTGTTAGGAATCACAGGTCTATTAGTACACTTTGTGATTGGCTGGAGTTTTCTTTCACCTAAGGGGGCGAAGCATTACATGTTAAATAAAAAAATACAACAACTTGTAGTTGGTTTCTCTGTAATGAACAATCTCAGCTGTTGCCTGCAATCAAACACTGGTCCACCACAATCACCACTAATTGTAAAGCAACCTCGTGGCTATTAGCCCTCGGCATGCCGTTAGCTGATTACCACACACCCACTATCTTATTAATGTAAATCCCTGAATGAAAAGATGGCTGAGGCACAATATTTATTTTGCAGGCTACTCACACGGTACACAGCCTCAGTTGGCTCTGATGCTTTATAGACATTTTTAATGAGTCTTAACCCACCACCATAGAGGACTATTTATTATTCCATCCCGCTGCCTGCTTGAACGAATAAATAAATATATAAGGAAATAAATTAAAATGGGAAAAAAAGAAGCAGGAGGTGGCGTCTGCCGAGGTGAATCCGCTGCATTTTAATTGACTGTTTGGGAACAGAGGTAATCCATCTATGTTTGCATCTCAACAAATATAATTTAGCCCCCGTACATATCTTGTCTCCAGCAGGTGATATAAAATACATTGTCCTTTGTTGACTCTTTTGTTATAAATTAATCAGTGAGCTTGTCCCATTTCTCATTATGTGGCCTCTGCAGTTTGACTGCGTTGCCTCCTTAGCAAAAAATATTAGAATTGATAACAGGGCAGCTCTATTGATTTATACAGGGAAAATGTCTTGTTATCATATTTGAACAGACGGCCCAGGAATATTTCTACATGACAGTTCCTGTTCATCATTTGTATTTCTACGCTGTCTATTTCTCAAGGCTTCATTTTTGTCGCCAATTAAAATGCACTCAGCGTGCAGGGGCCTATTGCGACAATGCAGTGATTGCAAATTTCGGAGAGCTCACATTTACTGACTTTGTGTCTTTGGCCACCGATGCTGAACTTCTTCTCCCCATTAAAAGAAGTCCGCTGTCCCCTCGGCGCTCTTGGCTGCAGCTGACACGAAGCCCCTCATTCTGCCTCGCGCAGCCTGGACACCTGCCAATACGTCCTCATTTAAGAAATCGCCTAGGTTGATAAATGGCTGCACTCTCTGTCACCATGACTAACAGAGTGCCAGCCGCCTGCAGCGTGGACTGAGAGGTGCTCAATCTGCGGTGACAAAAATTACATCTCGTCGAGCAGGGGCCTGCAGCCGAGAAGCGAATCACGGCATCCACATTGCAAAATCCCTCCCTACTGTATCCTAACTCTGTTATCCTCCAGTTGTATTCTCCACACAACGGTATGTGATTTGCTGCAGTGCCTTTCCAGAAAAAAATATGCAACTAAGAGCGGAGGTCCTTTTACGTCTTGAACCTTGAATCAATACCAAATCAATACACTGAGCTTTAGTGTATCCCTGTGTGGAAAGAGGCTGTTTTCTGCAGAGTTATCTGGGCCTCATCTGCCTCAAGCAATCACACAGTCAGACCGGGGGTTATCATAGATTGATGTGTGTTTAATTAGCTTTGCATAATAAATTAATTTGACCTTTCCAAAATAGTACATGCTCAGCAATATGCTTTGTGTCTAATTTTAACCAAACATTCCTGCTGGCAGTGTCTCTCTTGTAGATAATTATTTTTAGATTACTTTAACCTTTAACACTGCTGAAGGATGTCTTCACTTCTTCGGAGGGACAGGGGGAGTATTTGGGCCAGGGTATTCCTGTGGAGGGGGTAGCAACGTCTCTGTCGTCAAAATGGGCTAAATTTGGGGCCATGTTAATTTTGGACTCTCCCCTTGTCCACTGGATGGTTGTGATTAATGTGGCTCTATGTCACAGTGAGCTGGCAGAACCAGGACAGCAGCAGAGCTCCGCCCTGTTCTTCCCTTCCCACTGCCTTTCGGCTCTGAGTTTTTCAGTGCCATGACAATGTTAATGGCAATATGAATGACAACATCTGGACGGTGTGACCAGAACACAACTGGGCCTCCTGTGAGGTTGTTTTCATGTTTTCTGAACAGAGCCCATACTTTGTTTGATCTGACCAGAAAAGAAAAAAAAATATCAACAACATGCTAGGTCATAATCCACCTCCTCCTCCATGTTAGCACATGGGACACGGACCAAACTAAACACATTTTGGTTTCTGTCGCTTTAGGTAAATTCTTATCACACTGAGTGTTCATCTGTCTGACAAGGTTGATTGAATTATTTGTTGTTATTGATTATATTAAAACGTCTTAATTGACTGTTGATTGGTCGGGTGCATGTGTGGATAAGACCTCAATATACTGGGGCTTTATCCCCTGATCTCTACTGCACAGGCTGGCTCCAAATGCTGTCATTGGTGCAAGATGGCCATGTTTGTATTGAGGATATTTTGGCCTTATTTCTGGAGGGTTGAAGGAAGTATCTATGTGTACGGTTCTGACCTAATGACATCCTCCAAGAACATTAAGGCTTAATCAACATACATTTTTACTTAACTCTTTTATGTTTCTTTTTAGAAAGTTGGGTTTTCTGTTGTGACCTGAGAGTCGAACGGTTATGTTGTATACCTCATCGGCAAAGATGAGGTCTACAATCACCTTATCATAATTTAGACTCCTGGCTCGGACCATTTACTAAATGTCACACCCGTCCTTTCACCTTTTGTTACCTTTCTCTTCTGTAGAATAAAGGCAAAAGGTCAAAAAATCTGGGATCTTCCCGGGTCTTCTGCCATGCGGTCCACCGTCATTCAACAAAACACACCCTCTGAACTGTCCTTCTCTTCTCTCTGGGGTCAATTACCCTCCTGTGGTCACATCTATGGAGGCTTGGCTGCGCTCCCACGGTCCTTTTACTTATTAATAATATTAGCAGCAGTGGACACAGGGACATCAATCTGCTTCGACTTGGTCTTGCAGTCCTCACCTTGACCACGCTTGGCAATTATTTTCCTCCTTATCTCCTCAGATAAGTCCCTCCTTTACCTTTTTCTGGGCCATGATCAGTGGGGTACACACAACACCAAACAGCACAGTGAGAACTTTTCTCCATTCAAATCGGCCCAATGACTGATTATAACATTGAAGATGCCTGCGATAACAACCGAAGACAATAGTCTGCTTGTGAAGTAGAACTATAAACTACTTATTTATCTCCACTAAGCAATAATTCAGGTCTTTTAACAGCTTCTTTGTCCTATTTAAAGGCGAACCAAAGGCCTGCAGCTTTGCATTAAAACGGAGCTTTCAACATTTTCCAAGAGAAACAATGTGGAGGTAGCAACACTTCAAGCCACGTCTCACTACAGATGAGTAAGCGGTTATTTAAAGAGGCTTGAAAGAGCGAGCGGTGTCAGGGTCTCCATTTTTCTCTTGTATTTCTACAAAAGAGAAGAAAAAAAAAAAACAGCAAAAACGTTTCCATTGAATCAAAGCAGCTCTGGGTTTTGGTATCTGCTTTCAATGTTTACTCTTTGGACTCCGGAGGCTTTGGTCCTGACCCTGCATCACTGCAGATAACACCTCACGATCAGAAGTGCAGTGTTTTCATTGCTTATTGTGATGCTGATGCTCTTATCTGAGCTGATGCCTCATCCATATGCAGTTTTTCTCTGGGTGAGAGCTGAGGCAGCTCAAAGTGTCAGGTTTAGTTGATTTTTAGGTCATTACCTGCTTTTGTTTGCTTGTTGGCACAATTAAACACAAAACTACCGGAATAGTTCACAAAAAACATGGTTAAAGCATAATGTATTTTATAGGGAGGAACCCATCCTGACAGAGGAAATACTGACTCCTGATTTCATTATCTTGACAAAAACAGCAATATATTAAGCATATACTCCTTTTGCTTACAACTTATATTTTCATATGAACAGTACAAAGGCTATAACTTCTGTTTGTCACATTTTGCATAGGAGACTAAAGTAAAAACCTCACACATTTACCTTTTCTTATCCCGCTCAAGTGTTGGTCTGTATTTCTGCTCGCTCCAGCGTGCCACAACGCCGCTTACACAGTGTATTATGTGAAGAGAATAAACAACCCGGCATGGGGACGGCAGTGAGATGACTAGCACAACGCTAACAAACCGAATGCAAACACAGGCCTGAGTGTGTGAACACCTGCTCGTAGAGATTAATGTGGAGGCCGGGGACAGTAAAAAAAATCATTATCATCCACTCTTATTTAGCTGGATCTGTAATAGAAGGTCATGCCAGATGTTCTGTGGAGGGAAAGCAGCTTATCGATTGTGTCGCATTCTCATTATTATGCAGGTATATGCTCACACAGATACATGAACCATACACGACCAGTTGTCTGACAACCAACTCAATATTAAACTGCATTACATGTACAATTGGTCATAATTTACCTTCTATGAAACAATTTACACATTTTCGGCATTATCACAATATTTATGAGAACAATCTATGGGGAACTCATCTAATTCAATTTGGCAAACTTTGTTTATTTCAGAGCAAACAGCTGCTCAGGTCATTGAGGATAATTGCAATTGTCAAAAACACATTTGTTGATTAGTAAAAGGCTATTGTCAAATAAAAACAATTTTAAAGACCCATGAACTACCACAGAGGTGCTATCCTTTCCTCATTACCATTGCCGAGGTGCCCTTGAGCAAGGCACATAACATCTTTGCTCAAGTAGAGCTGCCTACCTTCCAGCGGATTAGACTTCTGATTGTCATGTGCACTTTAAGTGTTCAGGTGAGAGGTGCTATAAAGTAGCCTTATATATTTAAATAAAGGTCATATAAATAAATGATTTCTATAATTGACCATTATCAGAGCAAATGTCAACTCTGATAATTTTGACATTTAAACCAGTTTCTGTGCTTTGAATTAAAACTTCTTTCCTTCTCAATTCAATGAAAAAATATTTCATAAAAATGAAATAATTGAAATCAACAAGAGTTCATCAGTGTCTCCACAAACGAGTTTATGTTCTCATCCGCTTTGTTTGTGTGCAAAAAACTTCTCAACCGATTGTCATTACATTTTGGAGCAGATCCATAAATGGATGAATCCAGGAATTTCTTTTACTTTCTTTGCAACATTTCCCAGAAATTGCATTTTCTCAATTAGCGGTATAGAGTCGTGCATGCTCACAACGATTCTGAGCACGTACAGCTACCAAATGCAGGGCTCGTACTCTTGATGCCTGTTGAAGGTACCCTGTTTAAAGATAGGTTTTTGTCGGTATGCGAGTTAACTCGAAGTGTAGCCATTTCCATTGAAAACTTTGTGATCTCCGATGTGATGCTGAACTCCACCCCTCCGGTTTGATTCAGTACAGCACCTTGTATGTTGAAAAAATAAATTGTGGAGAATGTTGGATAGACCCTGTGCAATTTGTGCCAGAAGGAAGTTAGCGTTAAACTAATTAGCTAAGAAGCAAGGCCATTACCTCCAGTTGTTTGAAGTTAATTATACTCAAACTGTGTAAATGTATAATTAAGTATAAACTTTTTAACATATTGTGAATTTTAATAATGTTATTTTGCTAAAATAAATAAATAAGTAACTTGAAGTTAAATAAATGGCTAAGAGTTCCTTATTTAATTAATTAATTTGTATGCAGGAATAGATATTGATAAAAATAGAATCAACAACAATGTGCTTTAACCAGCATTCTTAAAGCAGCGCTTATTTTGTCCTGTTATTTCTTCAATGGCTGTATCCTTCCATTGAAAAAATACATTTCCATACGTACTGTATATCCTTGTATAAATAAGTCTTGTGTAGTCAAATAAAGACCAGTAATATACAATTGAAAGCAATGCATCCTGTGCTCATTCAAATATTTCATATTGAATATCTTTTAAAAGCAAATTAATGGATTCAACAGAAGCAGAAACGGAAACTGGAGTGCTTTTATATTTAAACGGATCGTCCACAGGAAGTGTTGCAAAAAGGGTTAGTTAGTATGTTTGTGAAATATTGGAAAAATTTAAGCATCAGAACTTTGGTGAAATATCTTTTTCTCTGTCTATTCTGCTGTGGATCGCGCGTGGAATACGCAGAAGAGCACAGCTACACTGTGTGAAGTGTCACATCCTAATCAGTTTTCTGCGTGACCAGAAACAGTGACCCTTATACTCACTCTAAACAGATTAATTGTGACATGGCTGCTCACACTGATCGTATGCAAACAGCGAGCGTTACTTTCTGCAATAATCAGAGTGAGAAGTGAGAAAAAAGAAAGAAAACTAAGAGCCACAGATGGCCGGATAATACAGACAGTATGATTCATCTGTTTCTATGTCATGAGAAGTTTTTTAGCCACAGAATGTAAAACACTTCTCCAGCTAAATTAAAAAGAACTTCACTACAGTTTATAATGAGTTTTGACAGCACCCATGTGGGAAATTAAACCAGTGCGCTGCTTTTACTGCAAAACAGATGACTAAAACTTCTGAAAAGCCTCAAATTCGACCGTTCCAACAGACACATCATTGATCTTTTAGGAATTCAATCACACTCTGTGACCACGTTCAAACCGGCTGATCTGGCAAAAGTTCTGCCAGATTCTGAACCCAGTTAGGACGTTTGGGACACGGTCACAGATCTGCACTTCACCGCAGAACAGACAGAAAATAAATACTGAGGACATGCCCTTCTAGTTATACAATGGATTTTTTGTAACCCCCATTTTATTTTATTTGTTAATTTTATTTGTTAATTTGTTTAATTTCATTTTTCTTCCAGTGATTAATGATTACTTGACATTTAAACAGTTTTACTTGCTATGATTTCCTCATCCATGTGTGAGAAAATAATGTGGTCATTCTCAAATGCACTATAGGCAAGACATGTAGCCTACACGTGAAATTACACTGGGAGCCGCTGCACAGAATGACACCTCATCTCCTGCATTTAGATTCCCTGTACTTGCACACATGAGCCTTTGGCAGCGACCAGTATAAATGAAATAATTGTACTGGTGCCACTGTGATACATGGAGTGCCACTTTACCAGCACAGCACACATTTAGACCCTTTGGATCAGAGAGCAGTGGGGACTGTCTGTCTGGTGCAGGATCCATATGGAGAACAGTGGGGGGACTCACACCTGTATGAGACGGACAGAAGTCCTATCTCTCTTTAACACAGCCTTCCATCAGCGTCCCGCAGACGTGGGATGTGGCGGCTTGCGAGCTCGAGTGGCAACCTCATCCATCTTTACCGCTGCTCTGGGAAGCGCGCAGTGATGAGCGTCAGTTGACAGGCACAATAGAGCTTTATCTATCTGCATCGTCTCGGCTTCACCCTCTGAGAGCTTTGAAGGGCAGCTTCCTCAAACTGATAGCCGGGAGATGAATGTGGCGCCGACGGATAGGGCCTCCAGGCTGTTCCCCTCCTCCGACACCACTACTCCATATCAAGCTTTATTCATCGCAGTCACGCCCAGGGAGGCGGCCGTCTGCCAGAACGAGGAAGAGCCGGTTAAGTGCGACTTTGCAGGTAATGCCCAAACTAGAGTGGATACATTTTCAACCGGTGTAAAATAAAAAGAGGAAGTCTCATACGTCTCACATTTACAGCGGAGGTTTTGTCTCCTGGGGCACCAGGCAGAATAACACCTTGATTTATTCAACAGCCGTCTGTGTTCGACTGTCAAGATTTTATTGCAACTCCCGTTTTAAAGGACTAAAATGATTTGTTACGATATGCACATTCTCTTTTACTTCTTTAAATCCATCAGCCCTTTGTCTGATATTGTCTTGTGACATTATGTTAACAGCGTCATTCCTCAGCCACATTCAACCTACTGGAAGTCAAGCGCACCAATGTTGGTGAAACATAAAGCGAGGCCCACTCAACCTCCACCCATCCTCTATTAAACATCCACACAGTAAAATGAGACAATTCAACTGCAGCTATTAAGATATGCAGCTTAATTATGAATGAGCTATGCGTGGGCGTAATAAGCATGGCTAATACAATGGCTCTTTGCACAATATGTGCCTCAGTGTATAAATTATTTCCAGTTTAAAAAGAAAAAGGGAAACACACCACATTACACTTTAATTATGGAGAAATAATTACCTTATACTGCTGCAGGTCACAGGGTGGTCTTTCATTAGTCTAAGCTATTAAACCTGATATAGAGTCTGGTTCATAGACACAGGCGAGCGTAGCCAATGACGGTTTAGAGATGGGAGTTAAGGTAATGTTGGCCCATGCCCTGTTGCTGACAGTCGTCATGATAATAAGGAGAAGCGTCACGGCTGCAATGTTGTTCAGTCACAGGTGAAGAGTCACTAATGTTATTATCAGAGAATGGAAAAAGAGAAAAGCAGCGTTGAAGTTGGTGCGATTAAGACATGATACGCTCAACATTAAACTTTGAATAAACAGATGACCAGCACTCTGTAGCACTGGTGGAGAGGACTCAGTGAAGATATTCAAACGTTCATGACAGCTACAACTTATTGTCGGGTTCACGGTTCTGAGTCGAGCTCCAGTGAAGTTTGAATTTACAGGTGAACAGCTCTTTGTGCAGCAGGGCTGGTGCAGCTTCAGGGTTCTGTGGACTTTTTCTTTGTACATCCCTTTTACAGTTTCAGAAAGAAAGCTGCAATCAGCATCACCACAGGCCAAATAAACAACGAGGTATAGAACGGACACTGCACTGGTTTCCTTTAAAGTGTAAGAAGAAGAGGAAAGTTGAAGCTTTATAAGATAAAAAAATTTAAACAATCAATAAGTGGACAATACAGAATGTTAATATATATTTGGGAGACATCCTTGAGCAGGAAAGAATGCCATTTAAGGAGATAAAAATTGTAATGATCTGCGTTTCCTGCATTATTTACAGTTGAAATATATATTGCAGAAATGTATATCGAAATGTACTCTCATTTACTACCCAAAGAGATTGTAACAAATAAAGTTACGGTATCCAAACTTTATAAACTTTTATCCTTCTGCAATGACATGAACAAAATACATACCACTATGAAAGTGATCTGGGGAAAAACTCACCACTAAAACAATGGGAGACCATAATAGGACACATAACTTATCTCTCAAATTGTGTTAAATACAAATTTATACAGTTGAAGATTTTATACCGAACATAAATAACCCGACCGAAGCTGGACAAAACGAACTCAATATTCCCGATTTATGTTGGCACTGGTTACATATCACTGATACATAATGTTATGTCTCTGCCCAGAAGTGGGGACATTCTGGGAAGTAGTTAAAAATAAGTTGAGCTCTTTAATAAATGAAGCTGTATCAGTATCCCTAAGAATGCTTGTTAGGAAACATAATGGATGGATTAAAACTCCAGTAACACGACGATTAATAATGTTGGCATTGCTATCTGTGAAAAGAATCATTGGTAAGAGCTGGAAAGCGAGGAAACCTAATTGTATTTGTTTAAATAAGTGGTTGAAGGACTTAGAACTGGCACTCATGGAGCACGCAGCCTCAGCCCTGCAGCAGCATTACAGAGACAAAGGACATGGACACTCACACAAGAACACATCAATATGAGACATTTAGTTGAAGGCTCTGTTTTTTTCCCCCATTATAAAGATTGAAAAGATATAAACCCTGTAGGCAGAACAAAGAAGCCTGGATATGAAGGACTGGTTGATGCAGTGAACTCTAAACAAGTAGCTACATTTGATTATATGTAGTTTGTCTTTGTGTTGTGATGTTTCTATCTGATCTTTGTATTGACTATTTGTGAACAAAAATGTTGAGTAGAAAATTTAAACAAGTAAAGAATGTTACAGCGGTCATGGGAAAGTTCAAGCAACTAAAACAAAAGGCATCAGTCTGTGGAGTTCCTGGTTCTGAATGACACTGTTATTTATAAGTATTGTTATGAGGATGAAATAATTTGTCAAATGTCTACTATGCTGTGGTAATTACTTGCAGATTATTTGCTTTGTAATAGATGTTCTTCCACGTAATTTCCAAAAAGACCAAAAATGATGTGCAATGTAGTCACTATCTTTAAATTCTTCTGAAAAACAATAAACTATGTTTTTTATTCAATACCATTTCCAGATTCAACTGGTAACCTTTGATTGAGACCCAAACAACAATTATAAAATTACCAATTTGTATAAAACATAGTTCAAAACAATATAATTCTATTTGTTAAATTCTAAAAAGAGAATCATGTTTTTAATATAAAAAAACATGATTAATTCATAGATTTTATTTTAGTGGTAATGTGGATTTTCGTGTGTTGTGTTGTTGTGCTGGTACTTGAAGGGTTTGAACATTCTCTATGATTGACAGATGATATCTCTCTGTATAAACTAGTATGAAGTATGAAGACGTACGAGATTAAATGACCCGTCCATTGAGAAAATAAAAATACCCCAGTATCAAAACCAAAAAATCCTTGACAGTCTCCAGGATCTTGGGACAGGATTTGTCATCATTTGTCCTCCATGCCTTACTGAGACATCCATCCCTGTCAAAACAATGAACAATGAGCAAAACAAAATTTGTGGGCCATGATAAGCTGTCAGCCGTGGTCATCCGGAGGTGGTGCAGTGTCTGAGCCGCCCGTCGAGAGAGAATTTATCGGCCCTGTTACAAATCCAAACAAGTGTCTCAGCAGGACATTTGGGAGGCAGTTAGTCACGTAACGTTAAGGAGAATTGAATCGAGGCGGCTTTCTGTGGGAGAATCAGCGCGTGGCCTGAAACCTGCTGCTTGTTACAAACAGGCTGCTGGCGGACATATGAAACTCAAATCCCAGATTTCTACTTCTGCGGTGGCAGAGCCAAAACGATGACAGCTCCAATCTGAATGGTGGCCTCCGAGTGTCTCTGTCTGAGAGCCCTGTGAAAAGTTTCTTTGTCAAGTTCTCACAAACATCCGGGTCGGGCGGAGAACAGGGTTGTCTCATGACTGCTCCCTTTGTAAAAATGAAAGGAGTCGGGAGAAGGAATTACTCCACTGGATCGGTTTTCGTCTTTGCAGGCTGAATATTGCTCATTACACATTAACTGACAGGCCTAAGCTTCCTTGCATTTTGATTATTTTTCTTATATAATTATTTACGGCTGACAGGTTAAGACAGTCTGCAGAATGCCAATAGGATGGTTCCAATTGATGCAAAATGAATAGCAGCAAAACAACCAAATAGGAAGGCTCTGAATATGTAATTCACTAGAAAGGAGTGATACATACATACTGCTGATACATTTGGCTCATCACATTCTGGGGTTACAATACACCCCTGTTTTATGAAATACATGATTTATTATTTATAAAATATTATCACCAATAATTACAGAGCGACTCAGCTGTTAAATTACATTCAATCTAACATGTGCCACCAAATGACCCCTTAAGCCTTTTGCACACTGGAGGATTATTGGACTTAATAATCACTCATGTTTGATAGTTACCATTCAAAACGGGGACACTTTTGGAAGTATGAAAGAAACAGTGTTTGGGTGGGTGAGCACTAATTGCAATAGCCGACGAGAGTGAGCTGTCAGCGAACCATCACCAGTCAGATGTTGTGAATTTGTCTATACATCTGAAAAATGTTGAACCGAAAAAGAAAAGAAAAAAATCCCTTACCAGATGGACAGTAGAGACGGACGACAAACTTGTTCAATTCTGGCAACCGTACAAGCTTATTTAATTTTTTTTGTGTGCAAAACATGACACAAACAACTTGCTAACAACGCAGGCAGTCTGCCTCCATATTTTTATTTATTCTGAAGTTACGTTTGATCACGCAACTCTGTGAGAGTACCAAACTAGGCAGAATCCTAGAACAAACCCGCTAAAGGATTATAGAGGCTGAAGGGGCAGAGCAGGGTGCTGGCTTGGGAGAATGGCTGAAATTGTTGGTCATCTGAATCCTGGAAACAGTGACCACAAAAAGATACACAAACCAAAAACACATCCACAACAAATAACAAGCTGGATCATCGAATGTAGACACCAGCACGTTTAAAAGATTACAAATCCGTTGTATCAGTTACATCATTTTTATAATGTCTGTGATCTCCCAGTTATTATTTTACTGAAGTTATTTTGACAATGCCCAAGACAACGACAAATGTTTGTTGCACTACACTCTGGTGCTTATGTTCCAGGGCTCTTGAATGAAGTTAATACTTGGTGTCAGACAAGCAGCTTTCATAAGATTTCTTTCTTTCAGAGACTCTGTTATTGTGGTGGGCTAATAGCTAAGAAGCAGATACCTCAGTCAGAAGGAGACTTCGTGCAGGAGATTCCTCGCAGCTGCACTAACTCTACAAGTATAAAAGCCTGCATGACACCTGGATATGCTGAAAGGTTTTTAAAACTCCTTCAGTCATTTAGGAAAATGCAATGCAGTACAACTCACAAAGGCAATGGGGTTTAGGTCAATTAAAAATACAAAAAAACACAAGATAATGAAATGACCTAACAAACATCTGCAAAACAATAACACAATAAAAGAGCTGTTCAGTTGCGTTGAGTGCAATTCATGAAGAATAAACCAAATGAACTGATAATATTTGTGTAATGTGGAGCCAACTATCCAGACAATATATGGCTCTAAATCATTGAAACACAAAGCAACAACAGGCCATCGTTTGCTGATGACACCACTGTCATAGGCCTGATCACCGGCGACGATGAGAAGGCCTACAGAGAGGAGGTCAGATCCCTGACATCTTGGTGCCAGGACAAAAACCTCCATCTCAACGTCAGCAAAACGAAGGAGCTGATCGTGGACTATAGGAAGAGACAAGGAGTGGAACACAACCCCCTCTCCAACAACGGGACCACGGTGGAGCGAGTCAGCAGCTTCAAGTTCCTCGGGGTCCACATCACTGATGACCTGACCTGGACCCATCACACAGACTCCATCAGGAAGACGGCCAGGCAGCGGCTCTTCTTCCTCCGCAGGCTGCGGAAGCTCCACATGGACTCCAGGATTCTCTGCAACTTCTACAGGTGCACCATAGAGAGCATTCTGACTGGCTGCATCACCGCCTGGTATGGCAACTGCACCGCACTGAACCATAAGGCTTTACAGAGGGTGGTGAAGTCCGCCCAGCACATCACCAGGACGGCGCTACCATCCATAGAGGACCTCCACACTCAGCGGTGCAGGAAGAAGAGCAGCCAGATTATTAAAGACCCCTTTCACCCCAGCCATAAACAATTTTGCCTGCTGCCGTCTGGCCGACGGTACCGCAGCATCCGGGCCCGCACCACCAGGCCCGCACCACCAGGCCCACAGACAGTTTCATCCCCCAGGCCATAAGACTTTTAAACTACTCTGAACTGCAATAATTCCACCAGACCAGCACCGTGACATATTTGCATATTGCAAATAAATGCACTATTGTTGTTTTATTTTCTCTTCAGCTGTTTATATATATATTTAGATATATATACTTTATTTCTATTTTAAATTTTGATATTCTATTTTATTCTATTTTATACTATTTCTATTTTATTTAATAGGTTGTAATTACTTGAACATTGCTAGAAGAGAGCCTGTGACTCAAGCATTTCACTGCCAGCGACTGCTTAATGTTATTGTTGTGCATTTTATAAATAAAAATCTTGAATCTTGAATCTTGTTACAAAAGCCTTTCTATTCAAGCTTTGTAAACTGAACTTACATCCTGAAGATTTCCCTCTGCCGAGGACCTGCACTGAAGTATGAATCTCTCTTTGAGACAGCAGACAATTGTTTTCAAAACGGCAAAGAGTGACTTCTGTGCAAAACTTGGATAACCTGCCACCAGTAGTGTCAGAGCACCTCTGGGCCTCCCGGTGTTTTTCCGTCCCTTGTTTTGTCTCCCCTCCGCAGGTGTGTGTGTGTGCACAGGCAAGGGGTCATCGACAGTTTGTTTCCTCACCAGTGGATTCACTCTCTGGTTCTCCTGCCTTCCCTCCTCGCTAGCGAGACTCTCCGAGCGGATCATTCGCTCTTCGCCTCCTCATATCATCCTCAAACTCACCTTGATCGGAAAATAAAACCCGGGAACTTTGAGAACTGTGTGGTGGTCAGTGGATTTTCCTCTGCTCTGGGATCGAAGAAACTTTAAACGTAGCAAGCAGCATCATTATCACTATCATCTGACATCAGGCGCCTCACTAAAGAGTTATAGACTGTATACCAGGGCATCTTTAACATTGTATTTATCACATGTTGTTCATTTAAAGGACACTGCTTGGCGATTATTAGAAATTTTACGAGTTGAGGAAAACTTAATATGCTAATACTGTTTCTCTGAGATAAAAAGACAGTCTCATCTGGGAAGGATGCACTGTTCTTTCTAACGCTGTTATTTTATAGATTCTTGAATTGAGACGCAAATATTAGAAAGTGATGAATAGGACATCTCCTAAAACCAGGACAACTATGACATAAGCTAAAGCAAAATGGCAAATGTTGGAGAGAGTTTCTTTATCATTTGCAATTGTGTGTAGAATAGAGATTCATACATTTGTCACCAGTGGGAAGGTTGTGAAAACATGGCTGTCAGGCTTTGTGCAGTGTGCTCAGGGTCCTGTCAGACTCTTGTAGATCCACTGCCTCAGTAGCCCTGAGACACCAAAGTTCGCTCTGATCATAATGTACCACAAGACTTGCTTACTGGCAAGACTTGATTATCAATAAGCCAGCTGAATCGAGAATGTACTTGCAACGGCTTGCTTGACAAGCTCTGACTTGCACCCGTCCACCAGGCGAGTGAATTATGAAAACCATTGATGGATGAAATATGAACATCAATCTTTCTCAGCTCCTGTCTGCTGAATAAATTACTTTTAAAGTTCATTGCTATGTTTACAGACATGTGCTGCAGAGTATGCTCATACCTCCCTGATCCCCCTCAGCCCCACCACCACCAGACTCCCTCTGCACAAGTTATCTTCTGATTGGAGGGAAATAAGCTCAGGGAGCAGGGAAGTGAATTACAATGACAACATGGGGATACTGTGTGTAGACTGTCTGGATTGATGAGGGTTTGTCCTTAAGTGCACAAGGCATGACGGCAGCAGGAGGCAGGTTGATTGTCTAATGATTTGTCTTATTGCAAATCAATAAAATAAGATACAGTGCTTCGGAAATATCCCGTTCATTCTCTGCAGGATTTCCTCTAAGTAAGTCTACTATGCTGCAAGGACATTTCTCAAGTGCTACAGGTAATGAATGAAGTTGTACTTTTTTGTCTCTTGCCCCGAGAGAACATTTATAATACACTTCCGGACAATAAAGATTAAAAAAACAACAGCAAAGCGCTGTATGGCATCTGGATCAGTTCTAAATACATTTTCTTTTTACTGTGATATTATCTCCTCCGAGTCCACTGTCTCTAATTTGAGTCTCAGCACTCGTTAAAAGAATGAAGATAAAATGACTTGGCAGGATGTGGACACTGTCTGGGACTATAGCATTCTGACTGTCTGAGTCCGAATAGTGTGAACAGTCTGAACTCATGAATTTTTATGGTAAAAGCACAATTTGCAAATACATGCTCAGTCCACACAGAGAGAGAGAGAGAGAGAGAGAGAGAGAGAGAGAGAGAGAAACTGAGAGTGAGGAGGACTTGGGTTTGAGTAGTGTGTGTGGCATCTACATAGACATTCACAGGAGTCATCGGTGCTGATGACAATCGTGTTAACATTCAGAATCACTTCCAGCAGGCGATTTGTCTTGAACTTAAAAAGGCACGTCATTGCTTTTACTGCTGCAATGCTTTTTATTAAGGTAATTACAGACCTTTTATCTCGAAAAGTTGATAAATTGGGTCTGAAGGTTGAGTCACAGGCCAAGAGAACAGGCCATTATAAATAGGAAGGTTTAGAGCAGGCACTGAACTAGTTAGCTGAGATCTAAACAATTGAAAAAAAGACAGATACAGGCGAGTGAAAACAACACAATGATTACTCAACTGTTAAATGAGACAATAAAACCCAATGCACGGAATGTATTTATTGTGAGTCCTTGGTGTGGTGCCGATGCTTATACCACTGCTATCAATAAACATGTGAACATGTTTATTAACACAATCTGTAACTGAATGAAAGAGCATTTCCCTTTTATATGTAGGTATTTTAATCCAGTGCTGTGACCTTGACCTTTGACGGATTTGAAATTGAATCAACAGTGCAGGTCCTGACTCTATCCCCAGCCTACACTGACAAGATGAATGTAAATAGGATAACTCTGTGACTACATGAATTAAACCATTAAAAACTACCACTGGTGACTTGAAATGGTTTTGAGGTTCCATTAATTAGTCACATTTCACAGCAACTAGAATTCCTCCCACATTTCTTGTCAAATTGGATATTTCACAACAATGAACCAAAATATGTCAAAATTCTCTCATTTCTGTCTAAATCACGAGGATCACAAAGCGGGTGATGGGTTCATGTTATACTGCAGTTTATTAACATGAGCAAATTATTATCTGAGGGCCAGTAGAAAGCCTCGTCAGTCGGCAGTGCGGCTACTCTTTCATTAGCCTGTTTGGTGTCAAGGGTTTCTTTAGTCAGTCTCCACTTGAATACAAATGGCACACACAACCACACACACAGTTTCATTATAAATATACTGGCTGACCCTGGCCGCTCCCCAAAAGTGAAGACAAAGCTTTTTAATTACCCCCTGGTGATTGGCCGCAGAATAGATCATTAAAGCCAGCTTCTCCATGTTAGTGGATGGGACATGGACCAAACAAATGCAAAACACTATACACACTTGTAACATTAGACACAGAAGTATAGCATGAGGTCACTTCCTTGCAATTCCAAAGCACTGACTCTCAAATGGCCATCCCTATGAGCCAATTGTAATGTTTTGTCGTCTTAGTTTTTGTTTTCAACCTCTTTATCAAGAGTATTTTCTGTTTCCTGTTTTATTTTTTAGGCCCTGCTACTCGTGTGTGTTCTTCACTTCCTGTCTGTGATTGCCTGCACCGGTACTCATGTGTTACACCTGTATCCAATTGCCCCTGCCCTCCCTGTGTCTGTTATTAAGTCTCTGTGCTCCCCTTTTTCCTCGTCGGGTCGTTTGTCCAACCGTTGTGATGTCTTGTCCTGCTCTCCTGTCCTGATCTCTGTATCCTGTTACTCCTGAGCCTCTGCATCTCCTGTGTAAGCCTCCAGTTTTCCCCTTTAGTGTTTATCAAGTTTCCGCTTTAGTGTTTATAGTTGTTTTGTACGTTAATGACTTTGTTCATTAAAATTACAATCCTTGTTTATACACAGCCATCAGGTGCGCAAACACATGGCTGCTTAATTGTAGACAAACCAATCAGGTTTAAGCACTATAAAAATGCAGCCTTCAACCAAAATGGAAGTAGTCAGAAGAAGAAGAGTGAGGAGGGAAACCAAGGAGGAGGAAGAGGGAGAGGCGGTCGCCGTGCCAGAGGTATAGGCCGAGGTAGAGGAAGAGGAAGACCTGAAGCAGGAGGAGAACGAGCTTTCACACCATCCACAGTTTACAGTAATACACCTTCCACCATACTCTCCATTTCTAAACCCAATTGAAGAGTTTTTCTCGGGATGGCGGTGGAGGGTTTACTCTCTCCGGCCCCAGGCTCAGGTACCCCTCATTCAGGCCATGGAGGAGGCCTGTGACCAAATCGAAGCTGCATCTGTGCAAGGACAGAGTCGACATTCAAGACGGTTCTTCCCACGTTGTGTTGCCAATGAGGTTATCGCCTGTGATTTTGATGAAATTCTCTGGCCAGATCCAGCTAGGCGAAGTGATGTGTAGCATTTTCTGAACTGTATTTAGGGCCCGAGCACCGAATGGTGAGAGGCCCTATTGAATCTGTAAGGATTTTTATTATTATTAGGGCCCGAGCACCGAATGGTGAGAGGCCCTATTGAATCTGTAAGGATTTTTATTATTATTATTATTATTATTATTATTATTATTATTATTATTATTTCCCTTTGGGGGGCTTTTTCAGGGTCTAGACATGCTCAAAAAGTTATGAAACTTTGCAGGAAATTCAAGGTCTGCGGATATTTTAGTATTCTGGAGTAATTGGAATTGGGCGTGGCAAAATGGCTCTACAGCGCCCCCTGGAACCAGCCCCTAGGTTTCCACATAACGGATTTTCATCAAAATCTGGATATAGGTGTATCGTGACCAGTCATGAAAAAAAGTCTCATGGAGCATTATGAAAAACGCAACAGGAAGTCCGCCATTTTGCTTTTAGTGGCCATTTTGGCAATATCCCACATTTTTACTTTTACGTACTTGTCCCAGGGCTTTCATCAGATCAACTTCAAATTCAGATGAGTGTCATCACAACAAGATGGAGATAAAAAATGATTGAGGGATTTTTTTTTTATCACACCGTGTGACCGTGGCATGGCGTTAAAAATTGGTTACACGCCATCAAAACACGGGCATCTGTATCTCGGACATACATGTTCCAATCAAGTCCAAACTAGACATGTAAGACAATAGTCCCCGCCTGATGACATCTATGCATAAATGATGACTTAAAACCGCAGCGCCCCCTGGTGGCAACAGGAAATGTCTTGTTTTTTGCTTGTCTTACACTTGGATGAATTTCTCCTCATCCACTGACCTCAACCATGTCAAACTGTATCAAATGGGTCCCAAGACATTGACAATGAAGACATAAGATTACCGTGACTTTTCGTCAAACGCCATATGAATGGCGTGGCATTAAAGTTCATCAACTCGCCGTGAAACACGAAATTGCTGTAACTTCAGTGTTCATGATTCTATCTCTCTCAAACTACATGTGTGTAACAACAGCCCCCCCCTGAAGATATTCATATGGTTTTAAGAAATGGGCGTGGCAAAAAAACTGACCAGCGCCCCCTATAGGGCAACCCCGGCACTACGATGGCCGACATTTATACAAATCTATCGGGACATGTGTCGTTTCATAACAAACAAAAAAATATCTTGGATAGGTATGCTTGACCAAACAGGGAGGCCGCCATTTTGGATTAAGTGGCCATTTTTTTTCCATATTCCACATTTTTACTTGATGCACTTGTCCCAGGGCTTTCATCAGATTAACTTCAAATTAAGATCAGTGCCATCACAACAAGATGGAGATAAAAAGTGATTAAGAGATTGACCTTTCGTCACACCGTGTGACCGTGGCGTGGCGTCTTGAGTTTGATTAAACGCCATCAAAACACGAGGTTCTGTATCTCGGACATACATTGTCCAATCGAGTCCAAACTAGACATGTAAGACAAGGGTGCCATCCTGATGACATCTACACAGAAATTATGACTTGAAATTACAGCGCCCCCTGGTGGCTACAGGAAGTGACATGTTTTATACTTTGATGAACTGCTCCTGGCTGATTTACAATATACAGCTCAAATCAGATCAGTCAAGTCATTAGATCATGGTCAGAATTGTGACGTTTCCTCAAACCGTGTAAACATTGATGTGCGGCGAAGGATTTTCCTTCGCCAAAGGACACGATGTTATCATAACTCCACTGTGCATTGTCCTATCACTACAAAACTTCTGTCACATGGTCAGAGTCCAAGCCTGAACAGCTCTATGTGTCAATATTTCCTCAGTGTCATAGCGCCACCTACTGATTCGCCAGGAAACAGGAAGTACTTTGTTAATCCACTCTGCATTATCCAACCGGCTCCAAACTACTGACCTATGATCACAATCCTGAATAGAACAGCTCCATATATGAATATTAGTTCAGGATCATAGCGCCACCTATTGATCAGTGTGAAAATTAAGTTGCGGAAACATTGTCCAATTGACACAAAATTTCTCACGCTACATCAGAGCGCCTACATGAACAGATCTATATGTCTGTGCGTAATAATAGTGATGGCGCCACCTACTGGCAAACCTACTGCCGCAGAGCGTAAAACGCATGCAACGTGGAGAAGTGCATGCTCGATCGATGATGTGCGCTTGGTCATCGATCGCTCTCTCCACCGACCGCAACAGGCTTCAACGTGCGGGTGCTCGGGCCCGCAAGTGCTACAACGTAGCCCTAGTTAGGGCCCGAGCACCGAAAGGTGAGAGGCCCTATTGAAATTGTAAGGATTTTTATTATTATTATTATTTCCCTTCGGAGGGCTTTTTCAGGGTCTAGACATGCTCAAAAAGTTGTGAAACTTTGCAGGAAATTCAAGGTCTGCGGACAATTTAGTATTCTGGAGTAATTTGAATTGGGCGTGGCAAAATGGCTCAACAGCGCCCCCTGGAACCAGCCCCTAGGTTTCCACAAAAGCGATTTTCCCCAAAATCTAGACACTGGTGTAACGTGAGTAATCATAGAAAAAAGTCTATTGGAGCATTATGAAAAACGCAACAGGAAGTCCGCCATTTTGCTTTTAGTGGCCATTTTGGCAATATCCCACATTTTTACTTTTACGTACTTGTCCCAGGGCTTTCATCAGATCAACTTCAAATTCAGATGAGTGTCATCACAACAAGATGGAGATAAAAAATGATTGAGGGATTTTTTTTTTATCACACCGTGTGACCGTGGCATGGCGTTAAAAATTGGTTACACGCCATCAAAACACGGGCATCTGTATCTCGGACATACATGTTCCAATCAAGTCCAAACTAGACATGTAAGACAATAGTCCCTGCCTGATGACATCTATGCATAAATGATGACTTAAAACCGCAGCGCCCCCTGGTGGCAACAGGAAATGTCTTGTTTTTTGCTTGTCTTACACTTGGATGAATTTCTCCTCATCCACTGACCTCAACCATGTCAAACTGTATCAAATGGGTCCCAAGACATTGACAATGAAGACATAAGATTACCGTGACTTTTCGTCAAACGCCATATGAATGGCGTGGCATTAAAGTTCATCAACTCGCCGTGAAACACGAAATTGCTGTAACTTCAGTGTTCATGATTCTATCTCTCTCAAACTACATGTGTGTAACAACAGCCCCCCCCTGAAGATATTCATATGGTTTTAAGAAATGGGCGTGGCAAAAAAACTGACCAGCGCCCCCTATAGGGCAACCCCGGCACTAAGATGGCCGACATTTATACAAATCTATCGGGACATGTGTCGTTTCATAACAAACAAAAAAATATCTTGGATAGGTATGCTTGACCAAACAGGGAGGCCGCCATTTTGGATTAAGTGGCCATTTTTTTTCCATATTCCACATTTTTACTTGATGCACTTGTCCCAGGGCTTTCATCAGATTAACTTCAAATTAAGATCAGTGCCATCACAACAAGATGGAGATAAAAAGTGATTAAGAGATTGACCTTTCGTCACACCGTGTGACCGTGGCGTGGCGTCTTGAGTTTGATTAAACGCCATCAAAACACGAGGTTCTGTATCTCGGACATACATTGTCCAATCGAGTCCAAACTAGACATGTAAGACAAGGGTGCCATCCTGATGACATCTACACAGAAATTATGACTTGAAATCACAGCGCCCCCTGGTGGCAACATGAAGTGACATGTTTTATACTTTGATGAACTGCTCCTGGCTGCTTTAAGATATACAGCTCAAATGAGCTCAGTCAAGTCATTGAATCAAGGTCAGAATTGTGACATTTCCTCAAACCATGTAAACATTGATGTTTGGCGAAGGATCATCCTTCGCCAAAGGACACGATGTTTTCATAATTCCACTGTGCATTGTCCTATCACTACCAAACTTCTGTCACATGATAAGAGTACAAGCCTGAACAGCTCTATGTGTCAATATTTCCTCAGTGTCATAGCGCCACCTACTGATTCACCAGGAAACAGGAAGTACTTTGTTAATCCACTCTGCATTATCCAACCGGCTCCAAACTACTGACCTATGATCACAATACTGATCTGAACAGCTCCACATATAAATATTAGTTCAGGGTCATAGCGCCACCTACTGATCAGTGTGAAAATTAAGTTGTGTTAACATTGTCCAATTGACACAAAATTGCTCACGCTACATCAGAGCGCCTACATGAACAGATATATATGTCTGTGCGTAATAATAGTGATGGCGCCACCTACTGGCAAACCTACTGCCGCAGAGCGCAAAACGCATGCAACGTGGAGAAGTGCATGCTCGATCGATGATGTGCGCTTGGTCATCGATCGCTCTCTCCACCGAACGCAACAGGCTTCAACGTGCGGGTGCTCGGGCCCGCAAGTGCTACAACGTAGCCCTAGTTAGGGCCCGAGCACCGAATGGTGAGAGGCCCTATTGAATCTGTAAGGATTTTTTTAGGGCCCGAGCACCGAATGGTGAGAGGCCCTATTGAATCTGTAAGGATTTTTATTATTATTATTATTATTATTATTATTATTATTATTTCCCTTTGGGGGGCTTTTTCAGGGTCTAGACATGCTCAAAAAGTTATGAAACTTTGCAGGAAATTCAAGGTCTGCGGATATTTTAGTATTCTGGAGTAATTGGAATTGGGCGTGGCAAAATGGCTCTACAGCGCCCCCTGGAACCAGCCCCTAGGTTTCCACATAACGGATTTTCATCAAAATCTGGATATAGGTGTATCGTGACCAGTCATGAAAAAAAGTCTCATGGAGCATTATGAAAAACGCAACAGGATGTCCGCCATTTTGCTTTTAGTGGCCATTTTGGCAATATCCCACATTTTTACTTTTACGTACTTGTCCCAGGGCTTTCATCAGATCAACTTCAAATTCAGATGAGTGTCATCACAACAAGATGGAGATAAAAAATGATTGAGGGATTTTTTTTTTATCACACCGTGTGACCGTGGCATGGCGTTAAAAATTGGTTACACGCCATCAAAACACGGGCATCTGTATCTCGGACATACATGTTCCAATCAAGTCCAAACTAGACATGTAAGACAATAGTCCCCGCCTGATGACATCTATGCATAAATGATGACTTAAAACCGCAGCGCCCCCTGGTGGCAACAGGAAATGTCTTGTTTTTTGCTTGTCTTACACTTGGATGAATTTCTCCTCATCCACTGACCTCAACCATGTCAAACTGTATCAAATGGGTCCCAAGACATTGACAATGAAGACATAAGATTACCGTGACTTTTCGTCAAACGCCATATGAATGGCGTGGCATTAAAGTTCATCAACTCGCCGTGAAACACGAAATTGCTGTAACTTCAGTGTTCATGATTCTATCTCTCTCAAACTACATGTGTGTAACAACAGCCCCCCCCTGAAGATATTCATATGGTTTTAAGAAATGGGCGTGGCAAAAAAACTGACCAGCGCCCCCTATAGGGCAACCCCGGCACTACGATGGCCGACATTTATACAAATCTATCGGGACATGTGTCGTTTCATAACAAACAAAAAAATATCTTGGATAGGTATGCTTGACCAAACAGGGAGGCCGCCATTTTGGATTAAGTGGCCATTTTTTTTCCATATTCCACATTTTTACTTGATGCACTTGTCCCAGGGCTTTCATCAGATTAACTTCAAATTAAGATCAGTGCCATCACAACAAGATGGAGATAAAAAGTGATTAAGAGATTGACCTTTCGTCACACCGTGTGACCGTGGCGTGGCGTCTTGAGTTTGATTAAACGCCATCAAAACACGAGGTTCTGTATCTCGGACATACATTGTCCAATCGAGTCCAAACTAGACATGTAAGACAAGGGTGCCATTCTGATGACATCTACACAGAAATTATGACTTGAAATTACAGCGCCCCCTGGTGGCTACAGGAAGTGACATGTTTTATACTTTGATGAACTGCTCCTGGCTGATTTACAATATACAGCTCAAATGAGCTCAGTCAAGTCATTGAATCAAGGTCAGAATTGTGACATTTCCTCAAACCATGTAAACATTGAGGTGTGGCGAAGGATCATCCTTCGCCAAAGGACACGATGTTTTCATAAGTCCACTGTGCATTGTCCTATCACTACCAAACTTCTGTCACATGATAAGAGTACAAGCCTGAACAGCTCTATGTGTCAATATTTCCTCAGTGTCATAGCGCCACCTACTGATTATCCATGAAACAGGAAGTACTTTGTTAATCCACACTGCCTTATCCAACCGGCTCCAAACTTCTGACCTATGATCACAATCCTGATCTGAACAGCTCCATATATAAACATTAGTTCAGGGTCATAGCGCCACCTACTGATCAGTGTGAAAATTACATTGTGGTAAAATTTTCCAATTGACACGAAACTGCTCACGCTACATCAGAGCGGCTACTTGAACAGATCTATAAGTCTGTGTGTAATAATAGTGATGGCGCCACCTACTGGCAAACCTACTGCCGCAGAGCGCAAAACGCATGCAACGTGGAAAAGTGCATGCTCGATCGATGATGTGCGCTTAGTCATCGATCGCTCTCTCCACCGACCGCAACAGGCTTCAACGTGCGGGTGCTCGGGCCCGCAAGTGCTACAACGTAGCCCTAGTTATTATTATTTCCCTTTGGGGGGCTTTTTCAGGGTCTAGACATGCTCAAAAAGTTATGAAACTTTGCAGGAAATTCAAGGTCTGCGGATATTTTAGTATTCTGGAGTAATTGGAATTGGGCGTGGCAAAATGGCTCTACAGCGCCCCCTGGAACCAGCCCCTAGGTTTCCACATAACGGATTTTCATCAAAATCTGGATATAGGTGTATCGTGACCAGTCATGAAAAAAAGTCTCATGGAGCATTATGAAAAACGCAACAGGAAGTCCGCCATTTTGCTTTTAGTGGCCATTTTGGCAATATCCCACATTTTTACTTTTACGTACTTGTCCCAGGGCTTTCATCAGATCAACTTCAAATTCAGATGAGTGTCATCACAACAAGATGGAGATAAAAAATGATTGAGGGATTTTTTTTTTATCACACCGTGTGACCGTGGCATGGCGTTAAAAATTGGTTACACGCCATCAAAACACGGGCATCTGTATCTCGGACATACATGTTCCAATCAAGTCCAAACTAGACATGTAAGACAATAGTCCCCGCCTGATGACATCTATGCATAAATGATGACTTAAAACTGCAGCGCCCCCTGGTGGCAACAGGAAATGTCTTGTTTTTTGCTTGTCTTACACTTGGATGAATTTCTCCTCATCCACTGACCTCAACCATTTCAAACTGTATCAAATGGGTCCCAAGACATTGACAATGAAGACATAAGATTACCGTGACTTTTCGTCAAACGCCATATGAATGGCGTGGCATTAAAGTTCATCAACTCGCCGTGAAACACGAAATTGCTGTAACTTCAGTGTTCATGATTCTATCTCTCTCAAACTACATGTGTGTAACAACAGCCCCCCCCTGAAGATATTCATATGGTTTTAAGAAATGGGCGTGGCAAAAAAACTGACCAGCGCCCCCTATAGGGCAACCCCGGCACTACGATGGCCGACATTTATACAAATCTATCGGGACATGTGTCGTTTCATAACAAACAAAAAAATATCTTGGATAGGTATGCTTGACCAAACAGGGAGGCCGCCATTTTGGATTAAGTGGCCATTTTTTTTCCATATTCCACATTTTTACTTGATGCACTTGTCCCAGGGCTTTCATCAGATTAACTTCAAATTAAGATCAGTGCCATCACAACAAGATGGAGATAAAAAGTGATTAAGAGATTAACCTTTCGTCACACCGTGTGACCGTGGCGTGGCGTCTTGAGTTTGATTAAACGCCATCAAAACACGAGGTTCTGTATCTCGGACATACATTGTCCAATCGAGTCCAAACTAGACATGTAAGACAAGGGTGCCATCCTGATGACATCTACACAGAAATTATGACTTGAAATTACAGCGCCCCCTGGTGGCTACAGGAAGTGACATGTTTTATACTTTGATGAACTGCTCCTGGCTGCTTTAAGATATACAGCTCAAATGAGCTCAGTCAAGTCATTGAATCAAGGTCAGAATTGTGACATTTCCTCAAACCATGTAAACATTGATGTTTGGCGAAGGATCATCCTTCGCCAAAGGACACGATGTTTTCATAAGTCCACTGTGCATTGTCCTATCACTACAAAACTTCTGTCACATGATAAGAGTACAAGCCTGAACAGCTCTATTTTCAGTTTGTTTCAGATCTTCTTTTTTTTTCACTGTAATTGTAACCTGTACTGATACAGAACTTCTGTTAGTCTGTTATTTGCTGAGCTTACAGTGTTATGCACACTACAGTAGTAGCATGAAAACTGGGACATGTTTGTTTCTCCATGTTGATAGATTTGGGTATATAGAAAGAAATAATATTTTCATCAGTCTGCAGCATTGGTCTTGTGTAGTGTTGTGTGAATGTATTGTATATTTGCACTTTCTCTGTGTACCTCACTTACAGTACTCTAATCACTGAGAAGTAGAATTGCTAAAGGTGTTTTAGGTTAGCAACAGCAGTGTGTAACTGGTTCAAACAGAATTAAGTCATAAGAAACGTGTGTGTTTCATATGGTAACAAAATATGTTATTTTTATGAATTAGAGTTTAGCTTTTACAAGAGTGATTCATTTTGCAAAGGATCTGAGGTGTTCTGCTGATTGGTTGTGTAATTGTGCTAATTGTGTTTAGTGTTTTGAAAAACCGGGCACTGTTTTGAAAATCTTGCTAAAGCAATCGAGAAAAACTAACATCCTGGTGGAGACCGGAAGATGAAGAAATTTGACTTTTTGTTTTCACGATATTGTTTTCACCAGGGGTCAATTCTATTCCACTTGACAATGGCTGTTTTGCAGTGTAAGAGAAATCCAAACAATGGCGGTAAGGTCAGTGGTAATGTTAAAGTTGAGGATGCGTTGAAGTTCTTCCAGGTTTCACAAACGCCTCTGTCCTTTGCAGCTCTTTAAAAACACACTCACTGAGGCTGTTTTTCCTGCAACACTTAAAAACTGTCCACTTTGAAAAGCAGCTTGGTTAACAAAGATACTCGCTGCATTTTAAATAGCTGCTCCACTACAGAAGCCTCCAGCTGGTTCGCCCGACAGAAACTCAACAAAATTGTGCAACTAAAACAAAATGTAACCCTTTCTTTCATTTGTAATGTAAACTCAGTTTAAAATCATGTGATTAAGATTCAGGAATGAGTGTGGTCACAATTAAAAAGCCCTGAGCCTGACCTCCTCCATCGCTCTATTACAGATTTTAAAGGACAGGTGAGCAAGTGGAGGAAACCTTTATCCATATGTAGGTAGACTTATTTACTTCCTACACCATTACACTTGTCTTTTTTTACATTTTAATTTGAAAAGTAAGGAAAATTAACAAAGAGACAAAATTGATCGACAAACGACAAAGCAAACATTTTATTAACTCAACCCCCCCCCCCCCCCCCCCCCCCCTCACAGGGCGAGGGAACCTTTATTGCATGTTCTAAATTAGAGCAAATTGCTATTTTACTAAGTCTATCTTTGTGCTACGTTTAATTCCATATTTGTATGTTTCTCTAATTACAAAAGTTAATTTCTCCATATCTAAATCCCTTTCATGAATTCTTGTGTTTGGAAATTTTTTGGAAATACAAAGAAAACACAAACAAACAAACAGTGTGGGACTGTTTTCTCCGGATTCTAAAAGCATAGCTTTTGGCTCCCTAATGCTGTCTCTCCCCGGGCTCTCAGCACAATCAATAATTCCTTCAGCCCCAGATTTGGCACCGATAAGGCTCTTTGATGTGGACCGAAGTGCATGAGAGGGAGGCCGTGGGGGAGAAAATGTGAGGAAAAGAGGCTTTATTATTTCAGACAGCTGTCAGCGGGTCATATTCAATTAGCTCTAATATGTTTGTCATCTTGGGGAAACAAAGCAACGGCATGGAAAAAGGCCTGGATAGATGGATGGAGAAATAAATAAATAAAAGCACTTGTAATTTTCAGGATGCTCTCTGTGATACCATTTTAGAGCAGGATGCACAGCGGGCAGCCCGAGCAACATCACAGTCGGAGCATGTTGTGCGCCCAAAAACAGAAATGCAATCATCAGCCGAAAGGCGGCAAAACCCCAATATCTCTGATGCTGACCACTTTTCAGCTGCACTGAAACCTGCTTCTGTGGCTTTGTTTTGTGACATGAATCATAATCATGTTGTAGCCCCTGTTTACGGAGGCTTGAGTATGGTGTTTACTTAGTCTCAAAATTCACGAGTGCAAAAAAACAATTATGCACAACTGCGGTTCCACATGCTCGTGTCTGACACATTCGCGAAATCGTACTTCCGTACGCGTTCACAACTGCTCAACACCACCCAACTGTTGCCTGCTTGTAAACTTTGTGAATCATATAAACTGCTGCTGTCGACACAGAAGCCTGTATTACATGTTAATATGCGCACTGATACTGTTATGTGCGTGCAGAGTAGAAACACTCCCATGTAAGTTGGTTTTGGGCTCGTGTGGGTTTACATTTGTCGACGAAATGCTTCAGCTCTCCTCCAGGTTTGTTTCCGAGAATAAAGATGGACGACATATCAACACTTCCTCCAACTATCCAGAAACTAAGCAAAAATGTCACGGATACGAACGTCGCTAATCTTGCGCATTTGTAGCCAGAGTCTCTGTGGAGATGCTTTACCGATGTCCAGTCAATATATACGCACGACCAATCACGGGTCAGTCTCAGCTTTCAATCATGACAATTCACCGCTTTTTTTAAGAACTGCCTAGAATGATAGAAAATCACCTACGAAGAATTTCTTTTTGACCTTTTAGTTCCCCCCCTGGATTTATGATCTATACTGTAACCAGCCACCAGGGGGTGAAATCAAAAAGGTTTAGCTTCACTTTTGTGAAACTGTCATGACACCCATCTTTATTTACAATCATTGGTTTCCTAAACATCTTGCCTACTCTCTCCCGCACCATTTCACACTCGTGCTGTCCTGTCAATAAAGATGAAGGGTTGGAAAACATATGTTCAAATAAAGTGGAAAGAAATTCCAAAACATTAAAAAGTTTAAAGAACACTTTGGTTTTTCCCTAATAATCCTGACTTTTTTTTTAAAGATACTCATGTCTAATCCCTGTGGTAGCGCATGAGCCTCTCTATAAATCTCTAGAATGAATTTCACTTGATTGAATCATTTTATAATAAATAGTTGACCAACTGCTCTGTGCACAGTGAAAGCCGATATAGTCTTTGCTAATTACTTCTGAAATGAATGACTTTTCCAAAAAGCCTAATTTAGGTTGAATAATAGAGTTTCTGTTTAATCGTATTATTTCAACAGGGTTGTTAATTTATCGTAAACCTGGGGCGGTTCAGCTGAAGTTACAGCAGGTTAATTTCCCTCTTTCTTATTTGAATTGGGTCATCAGCATCTATCAAAAAATCCTGTCATCAAAAAGTGGCAGGACAATGTTATGTGAAATGTGATGAGGATTGATTGTGCAATGAAAAGATCAGAGCAAAGTAATTAAGCAGTTTGTTAGAGAAAAAAAATATACACATTCATCATTGGCCACATGCAGTAGCACTACTGTTAAGTAGTGTTTTGCTTCTAATGCATGTCAAAGGAGCCTATTAGAGCCAGTGCGGCACTCCACCGTGCTGGAGCAGTTATTACTCCTCGGACCCCGCACAGCAATTAGCTCTGGAGGATTTAGTAACTCTTCTGTGTTCTTGTGGGATATAAAAACAGTGCACTTCATCGTCTCCACTGTTGTTGTGGAAGTCGATGATGTGATAGATAAGATAACAGCCATTTGGGAAGTGCACTTTACAAACTTTATGCATACAACAACAGTTTTTTTTTTTTAAGAGAAATGGAAAAAACAGCTCTGGTATATTGTTTATTGTTTAACAGAGAGGAAATAAGCAGTAGATCCATTTTATAACCATCATATTGTCAATTCAAGCCAACACAGACAGTAACTATGAACACCACCAGGTTCATATGGTGTATATGAACCTTATACACCATGTCCTTCCACAAAGTTTGGTCGAAATCAGTATTCTTTGCGTAATCATGCAGAAAAACAAACATGCATGAAAATGTATGAGTCAAAAAGGTATTCACACACATGGATGAGTTTGTTATGGTCATGTGGTATCAGGTGGATGACACTGCGTCTTCTCCAGAAAAAGACGATGTATAGTTGTGGCGGATTGCAAATCTTCGGTAGAGAGAACCAAGCAAGAAGAAAAACTCCACACTAAACCAACCTAGCTGTTTCGACAGAATGTGCAAGAAATAAAGTGATGAAGTCGGAACGAATTTGGGATCTGCTGTTTCCAGAGTGTCTCCCATCTCTTAACCAATCACTCTGATGGCTTCCTCTACCGGATTGGTATTCAATGGCTGTGCAGCCGGTAGCTTCCATTTCATGTAAGTTCTGCAGTGCACCCCTGATTCAAATTACTTTCAATCTCTTTGTTCTGGGCAGTGGTCCAAGCCGGGGGGGCCGGAGAATGATGCATTGAGGTGGTTTATTAACGTGATATGCTGCACAACCACCGACGACGACATTCATATTTCTGCCCTAACGCCTCTGAGCCGATCTGGCAGAAGCACGAGTTCCCCCTAAGGTATCGCTTCTGTCAAACCATGCTGGTTGCTCCATAAAAGCTGTGCTCAAGGCCACCAAATCATCCAACTATCACCAACCACATCCAGCTCCTGCTTCTTCCCATTTATCTCAGTCGCTAATTAAAAGTAAAAATGTTTTGAGTTGTCAAACAGATGTTGAAGCAGGAAGCTTGTTAGCAGGAAAAGTTACTTAATTGAGATCACAATCTGTCAAAATTGATCCGAACCTGGCAGGGATTCTGTTGAATGTGTCCAAACCTGAGCACAGTGTTTCCCCGGATTGCTTTGCCTGGACCTAAATATCCTTTCAAATCTTTTGTCCGAAACTGACCTCATTGGGTCCTGACAAGCTCGAGTCGGGTATCCACTCAATTCTGGATGTATCAAGGCTCCACACTACTACTTTAAAGTCACGTCCGTACAACATACCATACATCCTGTATTCTTTGATGTAGATAAGGAAAAACTCATTAAAAGCAACAAAGGAGTGAGTCTTGTTTGAGGACAGTAATAAAAATATATAAAAAAATCTTTGTGGCTAGTCGTATAAATTGGAAAATGATGTTAAGCAGCTTCCAGGTGTTGCAGAGCAAGGCTGCGATAATAAAAAACTCCTCTACATTAAATACACGCACACATGAAGAAAACCTCAAAGTGAAGAACACAGAGGATGAAGCTGTTAGCTGCAGACAACACATTGTGGACAAGACATGAGATGTGGGAACAATTGGTTCTGAACTTTTTGGCTAATGAATGTTTTATAGCCAATCAAAACTGGGACTCTTTACAGACTGAGATCATCCATATCATAAGATTTTGTTTTGAGTTTTGAAGAGTCGTCACTGGACCATAGCTTTCAATAACACGGTATCTGCCCCAATGCGTATGGTGCTTGGTCTCTTTCAATCAATCAAATTTGATTTGTATAGCCCATATTGACAAACAATAATTAGTCTGATAGGGTATGTCTCACAAGGTGCGACCTCCTCTGCCCTTAACCATCAACAAGTGTAAAGAAAACCCCCCATAAAAGAAGCTCAGAGTCGCCCTAACCCTAACCCATCAATTAAATAACAATATTTACAACATTGATGGGAAAAGGCAGCGTATAACATAAATGAGGGTGTATCAATGTTTTAAGTATTTTTACACAAGAAAATGTCCGACAGATGGAGAGCAATCTAGATCACAATTTTCCATCATGATATTTGACTCAATGGGACCAAACTTTTCTAAATAAACATCATTTATCATCAATTTTTCTCGTAGACTTTTACAGAAACTGACTTCTTTTAACAACCAGTAGAGAAGCCCCCTGCTGGTCATTTGAGAAATTAGAGATTTTAGGGACTTACACATTTGTTTCTTATCTTTTTGTCCGTGCTAATATACAGTATTTTTAATAAAGCTCCCAGAGAAGCTGTTCTAATTCTCATATACCGTTTAGTGTTATCACACAAGTGAACTAGGATCAAAAACTGAAAGAAAAGGGGACCATTAAGACTAGGGGTTAAATCAATCATGGTCTTAAGTGCATGGCAAAGTGATTTCTATGTCCAGATGCACTTCTGCTAGTTTAACAGAAAACAAGTTGCATGAGACCAGTGTCATTTCATATTTTCTTTTAAAAACATTTTGGTTGATTAGATTGAGATTGTGTAGAGCTTGTCCAGATGAAAGAACAGGTAATGCCTCCATGATGCATTGAGGATGTGATGTGAGCTGGACAGAGCAAACATCTCAATCAGATGTCAATGTGGAGACAAATATCAAGACCAGATGTTAATGTACTCTGCTTAAAATGTAATCTGGATACAAAACTTACTTCGATGGCAAATGTCAATTCAGTTAAAGACTTCCTTATCATTTAGATTGGTATGATGGCCTCTGGCCAGAGGATAGTCCTGGTTCTGCCCTGCCTGTGTTTCTTAAGTTTAAGTTGTCTTGCAGAACTTGTTCCCTTCTCCTCTTGGGATTTAACAAAAACGTTTTTTTGGAAAAAGATTGGAGAGTAGTCAGGGTCAAGAGAGTAAACACACTTTTTTAAAGAAAAAATGTTTCTCTTCTTCTTTCCCAACCTCAATTATTTCGTGACCCTGCATGTTTATGTACTAAGCCCCAAGATGGGGACTCCAGCTCCAAAGTGCTGAGGCATACAGAAAAATGGCATCCCTGTTTGTTTAGAGCAAAAAGGAGTCTGTCATCAGACTGTGAAACACGACCAACTTCTTGTCCTGGAAACGTTCCACAGATGAGTCATTTCTGCTGGTTCGTGCTCATTTGACATGAGGAGGTGCTTAGCAGCGGCAGTGGAGGCCATTAGTGGGCTGTAGATGTTCAATTAGCAGTGAGAATCACACAGGTGGCGTCGATGGCCATGTCCAAGGTGGAACAAGGTCCGGGGCATCTGTCGCCTCCAGCAGCCGATGCCAGGGAAGCTGCGCAAGCACATCTGTTCATCACCCAGCTCCAAATGAACAAATTCTTCTTCCCACTTAACACGAATGGCAAGAACCGAGAAGGCTCCCGACACTGCCTGTAATCACTGAGATTTAATATTTTATAAAGCTCCTCTGTAGCTTCACATCTGCACACACACTGAGCACCAGCATGTCGGCACTAAAAGCAACCCCCTGATAGAACTGGGCTGAAGTAAAGCATGTGGATGCTAGTGTGATCCTCAGTGGAGGAAACCTAGATACACACGTGATAACCTGTATATCAAGCTCTCAATCTGCCACACGGTGAAGAGGGAAAATAAATAGCCTTCATCTCGGTGAACGTGTGCTCGCCTCGTCTGCAAAGTGGTAAATCTTGCCCACTGTGAAAGTGGGACATGCTGAAGCACAGAGGGAAAAGGACACGACGACAAGGGCAGTGGAGCAGGACCACAAAGAGGGGGTGGAGAGGGAGAGAGGGGAGAGGGAGAGCAGCAGGTCCCCTCCCTCCCTTCTTCGCCGTCGTTACGTTTTACTAACATTAACTGAGAATTCAGATTCACCTCCCGGGGGCCGTCCCCGCTTGGACGACCTTCCCCTTGCGGTGCCACGCTGAGATTACATGTTGACACAGCAATCAATGCAAACTGGCCCAAGTCTGCAAGTGTCGTTTTTGTCCTCATCTCTCCGAGTTGGCGTTTTTTTCCTTCGTGCCCTCATCCTGAAAGGAGTCGGTCATCCAGGCAATTCAGAAGTGTCCCATAATTATAGACTTGTCAGTACTGATTTTCATCAACAACTGAGCATGTGATGATCCGGCAGGAATGTTAATGAGTCCTCAATTGGAGTTAATCAGCTGCAGGCGCCGCAGTGTGGCCGCCTCAGCATTCCCCCTTGGTCCTCTGCGCGGTTGTCAAACGCTCCTGCGCTGTGCATTTTGTGATGAGGCCAGTGGACGATAAGACGTTACACCAGATGACTTTCCTGTTCTCCTCCACCCCTGGGGTTCATAAAAGAAAAGTGCCTGCCCAGCAAAATCTTTTATTTTTTAGTCAACGTTTATGTCCACTCGCTCCGCTACTCCTGACTCGGTGTACAATCCATTCACTTAATTAGGAGAGCTATTTCTTCCTCAGACAGGCCTCCCAGAGGGTCACGGATTCCAAGAAATTCTTCAGTTAATGGGAGTTGGTGAGCACTTTGTTCGTTTTAATGCACCTCGGTCAGGAAATCTTCTGACACTTTGGGAGGGGGGGGGGGGTCTCTAACAGAAAGGTCTTAGAATGTGAAGAGTCCACAGCGTAGCGCAGTAACCCAGACAGTCAACCTTAAAAGTCAGTCTTCTCTGTTCGACATCGTTACCGTAATTAACTGTATGTCTTTGTGCTGGTGAAAGAAGCTCTGCTGTAAATGTCATGTGATTATTGCATTGAAGATGTACGCCTTCTGAGAGAAGAGGTGGGCAGATAATGTCTCTCTGAGGTCACTGCCAGAAGAAAGTTTTTGTACGTGACTCGGATCTTTTATATTTCAATGGTTGATTAATCTCTCAGAATTGTTACATCCCCCCCAATCCAAGAGAAACAAAAGCTAGTTCACAAAACTTACAAAATGGTTTGTTGGGTTCTCAAAGGCATCCAATAAATCTATCAAAAGGATGCAACAGGAAAATTGGACCTAAACCAAAAGAGAGGGAGTCACAGAGAAGGGGGTGGGGGGGTTAAATAACAATAGGCAAAGAACGAATTCTTAGGATAAGCAAAACCAACACCACAAACTCAGAGAAGCAACTGAAGGTGTTGACCGTCTGACAGCAAACTCCCAGCCTCAGCTGAGTGCCACCAGCTGGGGGAGATCCCAGGTGCATCCCATTGCTCCGGATGAGCCGGGGAACCCCTGACCTACATCCTGATCTCCATTGGATCTCTATGCTCATAACACTTCTCCCAGTCAGTTAAAAGACAACACATATTTGTTGGCATGTGGCAAAAAAACCTCAATATATTATAAACAAAAGTAAATGTTGCTTACAGTTTTGAAATAGCTCAAAGTTCTTGAACAGGCCCCTGAAACCATATAATGTCCAAAACATCAACTTAAATAGTCAGTATCCACATTAGGTAGCAGCAAATTGTAAATTTCATGTACATTTTTCATTGGTTTCTTAAATATCACTGACTCACAAAGTGAATGAACGTTTCACACAAATAAAAAAAACTTGTTTAACTATTAACGACCACTCGTGATACACAATCTGTTGCTAAATTGTCCTTCCTTTAGACCTGCTTGATTTCAAGTGGTAGTTCTTGCAGGGCTGATCTCCAGCAGAGCAGCCTACAGCCTACAGAGTCGATCACTGCAGGAACTACAAAGTATTTGAAGGTCGAGACATATATTCCAAAATGCTCTAAACCTAGAACCCTAAAAAACACCAAAGCAGTGGGGGAAATATAAAAAATTTAATTTTTAATCGTATATGCAGTTCTTCTTACAGTATAATACTGAAACAAATCTACTTTTTATCTTAGAGTTTCTGTCAAACTAAGATCGACGAGTTCGCGAAATGCCATCATGCTGCAATGAACAAAATTACGAATATCAATTCTTAAAATCCCCAAACCCCTCTTTGCATTGATGCTTTTTTTTCAGTTAAAATGTACGTCTATGCTAAATATGACATGCAGACATTTCAGTTTAGTGTTGCATCATGTGAAAAATGTTGCTGCAACATGATCAAAATGTTATTTTAAGTTGACTGGACTGGATCAATTCTGTGCTTTCTCTGATGTACCCAAGTCTTCACATCATTGATCACATCAAACTGAATTCAGTCAAAATTTAGCATCTTTGTGCAACAATGTCAAATGGACATCAAGCCCTGTATAAAACACCTCCTCAGTTTGACACAGGAATTTTCAAAGTGGCTGAGCTGCACGTTCATTACATTCACCACAATAATCCCCTCCAGCAGTTCGCTGCCCTCATCACAGATATCAACAAGTTTGTGACATTTAAAAACACATCTCACAGAGTGAAATCATCTCCCTGTGTTTGACATTCATCAGTGAAGCCGTTTAATTACCTTGTAGATTTGTAGAGAATCAAACAGAGTTTGTTCCTTATCTAATCATAAAGCTGAAAAACGGTTTCTCTGCTCTCTTGGTTAAATAAATTCCTTTGAAAACGGAACTCGGCTTCATCATCAGGCTCAGCCGTTGTTCCACTAATGACCAGCACAGTGTGTGTTTGACACACCGGCACCACATCGCCGGCACCAGCTGACTGCACACGGAGCCGTGCCAGCAGCAAATTTCAAAGTAGGACACCAGGGCTAAAAGAACAAGCTCCTATAATCTCGTGATTTTCTTTTGCTTTCACTTTTACTGGCTCCAAGCTGCTGAGATGAAGTCAGGGCGAACGTTGAATCAAAATCCACACTTTGACTCTGTGATTTCAGCTGTTTGACACATACACACGTCCTCAAATCTGTGTGGACTATAGTTTTCTCTCAATTTTGTTGTTGAATATACAAGAGCAGCTGCAGCTTCATACAAGATTTTCACTCATCAATAATTCTGCTTTCTAAACACCAGAGCAGCGTCTGTTCTGAACCTGCCTGATTGGAAAGGGCTGTCTGTTTGTCCTGTGGTGATGCTGGTTGCTAGCCTGACGTTGTCAGACTCACAATTCTAGTCAGAATGTGAGTCTGAGACCGCTCCATTGGGCTGTGATTATGGGGCGTGTTTCAACTGACCAGGAAGTAAAATTCTTCTTCGCTCAATTGGATAGACCTACAACCAATCAGAGCAACGTAGTATGTGACGTATGCTAAGCAACGCATTGTGAGTTATTTACTATTTACTATTTACTAACGCCGGGTTCACACCGGACGCTTCAGCGCAGCGCAAAGCCTTAAATAACAGCTGGCTCCCATCCACTCCCATGTTAAAACTTTGTGCCGGTCACACCGGAGGCTGAAGCACCGCGAGGCAGCCTTGGCGCAGCGTGGTGCTTCAGCCTCCGGTGTGACCGGCACAAAGCCGTGCAGCGATCTACTGGATCAACGGGTGATATTATTAGCGCTGCCCGGCGGTTCAGCGTCGCTTCAGTGTCCGTTGTGAACAGCCAAGCGCCGGGGTGATAGGGATTAGCGCGGTGCTTTGGCGTCGCCTCCACGTTCTGTGTTCCTCTTTCAAAATGAATGCGCTGTCGATGTCTTCTAAAACAGACTCAATGGCAGCATCTACACATCTCAGCTCGCCAGCGGCAGGCATGTTTGTTGAAAACGAATTCAACCCAAGGGCACTGTGATGACGTGGTTGATTACGTTACCGTTGATCATCTGTCAATCATCGTATAAAGCCCGCCCTGACAATCTGATTGGCCCGGTCGGGCATAATTTTTTCCCAACGGAGCGACTCCAGACCGAACTGCCCGACCAAAAATGTTGTGGGCGGGGCTAAGTTCGTCTGGCATCCAGGCTAGCTGGTTGCAGCTTTCTTTCTGAAAACTGTAAAATGACCTGCAGTAGTTGAGCCGCAGTGAAGTGAAGACCGGCTGCAGAACACAGTTCTCAAAACCCTGAAGCCACCGCCGCTGCCCAACAGCATAAACAGATTCCATGATATAATGTGTGTTCCATAAAGAAAATGGGTTGGTTCAAATATTTCTGGATTAAAGGATGACAGACTTTGTACCTTTATTGAATTTTGAATATAAAGAAGGAATATTTTAATATTGCACAGCCAGAACTCTCAGGACCTGTGAGGTAATCCCCGAATCACTGGTACTAATCAACAACTCTATCTGTCACATATGGATGTTGGAATAGGTTTATCAAATGAGGTGAAAAATTACTTTCTCCCTAAAAGAAAAGGCTTTTGTCTGCTCTGTGGGAGCAGTTATATGTTACCGAACGCATGGGCAGGTCTGGCAAATGAATGTTAGTGCTGTGCGTAGATGTATAAAGGAAAGCAGCTCTATCGTCCCTCCCCACATTTCCCCCTTTCTGCGGCTGAAAGCTCCGTCAGTTGGCAGCTGTCCCTCTCTGCCTCACACATAATCATCCCCGAGCAGAATTTGAGGCCTCAATCAGCGAGCCACATGGGCAACATGCACCGTCAGAGGAGCACTATACGAGGCAGATCTACATGAAACACCTGGGGACAGCCATTACAGCCCTGCAGCTCATCAAACCCCAAATCCAAGAAGCACCCCCAGAGGAGCGAGTGGCTGTGCTCAGGGCTCCGCTGAGGCTGCATAGTGCTGGAAGAAGGGGAGACAGAAATGACTGATTCGCTCTTGATGGCCGCTGCTGTCAGATTTTATTTTGGAAGAGAGTCCACTTTGTTTTCTGCAGAATGTCTGTTTTTTTATCAAGTTTATTTTGTCTTTCTGCAGGATTACTCAACAACTACCAAACCAATTTGCATGAAATCTTGTGGAGAGGTGAGGCATGTTCCAAGAAGGATTCAATTTTGGTGCAGCTACAGATAAAAAACAAACATATCCAAGAATTTTATACCCACTTTTCTTTCACAATGGTGAGTTAGGGCGTTAGCCTTGGTGGAAGAAGGGGCTCTACGTGCGCCTTATTGGTTGTAAACATGTAAACATTTCTCACAGAAATTATAGTACAATTAAACTGACTGTAGTAATGTTATAACTGGATTATGTTTTTATGAATAAATGATTGAGGAGTCAGGACGAGGTGTGATTGGCAGGTGTACAGAAATGATTTTCATCTTGCATTAATTTGCATTCAACATGTTAATTTACTTCCTATTGTATCCATTACACAGTGGGTTTAAAATCTTATAGAGCTTATGTATGTGTAATATGTAGATGACTGAATTCTGTGATGACAGAGGATTTCAACACCCCCAGTGTGAACAGTGTCAACAGAATATTCATGACACAGGAAAACACACTCACAACAACAGTGGTATCAGCTGTTATGACCAGTTCACCATTATGAAAACCCTCCAGTCTTGTTGATTTAAAACGTTAAATGGAAAAAGGTTGAAGTCATCTCCCTGCCAGGTTCTCCTGATATATAACTTGTAAAGTATATTTAATTTCTGATGCCTCCATGATTCGTTCATATTTATAATGTAAAAGGTGAAACAAGATATCTTTTTTGTGACTCAATGAAAAGCATGAGATGAGTGATGCACACATCTCTAATCTTATTGGTTCAAAAGTTAATGAACTGCGATGACATCATTCCTACTATATAATCGTAATTTTTCTGTCTATTTAATCTATCAAAGTCATGTCTTTAGTCCTGTAAATGCAGAGATAGCTGGAAAAAGGTCTTGTTGAACATGCATGACATAATTTGTTGACTTCACCGATCATTCCTTATGATGGGGATCCATTTTCTGATCAATATGAGCTTTAGATTGTGAATTATTTGTGGAGCTCTCCTGAAGGGTATATTTTTGTCAACCTGGACCTTTGACCATTTTAATCACCCGGAGAAACACACATTTGTGGAAAATCCATTTGTGTATTTGAGGTCGACCAAGGTTCTTAACCCGACTCTTGGGGGAGTCGAATCGGGGTTACCCAGTCGAGGGAGGTCGATTTTTCCACTGGATGGACGCCTGATAAAGACTGAGGTCAGACTGAGTGACGGTTGTCAAGTTGAACAGAAAGATGACAGTTCCTTCTTGTCTCGAATCATTGCAGGAGTCTGATTTTCAGTTCAACATCCCTGTGAACCAACACAACACTCCACATTTGCATCCCGGGTCACACCTCGACAGTGATGGCCTCACACACACACACACTCTTGTTTACGAGGTGGGAAATTGGAAACTGGAGTGTGACTTGACTTTGGGAAGGACATCCTGTTCGGAAAATGATCAACCTACCGCATCAGCCATCAGTCCACAAAACATCCCTCCTCCCTAACCAGGCCCAGGGCATGGCAGATGTCGCAGCTCGGAGAGAAAGAGAGAGAGAGATCACTCCAGGGTTAGGGTTATGATAAGGACTCAGAGCGGGGGGACAGTGATGTTAACTGAAGAAAACACTGATTCAACGTTAGTTTGAGTTTTTCTGTCGGATCATGTGAAAATGAAAGAAATTGGTAAAATACCAACCCTTTGCTTATTTGACGTATATCAATCATCTGAAACCTGACAGGGCACATGTCCTATCTTGGTAATGGTTTTGACAGACCACAAACAAAATCCCAGTTTTCCAGTGTGCGATCACTTTATATAAAAAATGTGAAGATCCTCACTTGTGAGGTTAAAAATTAAACTTGGTAAGGGTGTTAGTAATAAAAAACAATCATGAAACTTCACCGAACACAAATGAAATAATTATACAAGACAAACGGTTTCCAAAATCAAACATTTTTAAATGTGATGAAAGGGTTAATCACATAGAAATAACTAATTTTCGTCTGTATTTAAGGTGGCTGGCTGCAGCTCATGTCATATCCTTCTTGTATGTTTGTGGATGGGACATGGACCAAACCAAGTCTAAATACACGTAAAATTCCCAGAGATAATTTCAGTCATCTTAGTTTGGTCTTAATCACAAAAATAATTATAAGTTTTCATGTTTCAGTTTTGTTTTAATTAATTAATTGATGATAAACAAGGTGAAACATCATGATTGATAGCTGACTACCTTTATGCGCTTGTTCTGACATGTGTTTTCTGCATCTGAAGTTAGCATGCTAAACAGCTAGCCCCATCTGTCTAACTGTAGCGCTTCTTTGTCTCAAATGCAGCCTTGGATGAAGCTCTTGCAAGCAACCATCGCCAGCGGAGACAAACCACCTTCGATGAGGGAAAACACGTAAGAATAGGACCTTTTAGGTGTCAGCAACCCTGATTAAAAGTTATCCACCAAAGAGATAAGGGGGGGGTGGGGGGGGGGGGGGATTTGGTGTCAGATCTCAGTTAGGAATTGAAAGAAACGTCCTTGTTGATGCAAAGTAAGTATGTCTCTGTGTTTCATTTGGTTTCTGCAGAGATGCAGATAATTCCCAAAAGCCATTGTCTGAGCCCTGCAAGGCATTAAAGTTAGTAATTACCAAACTGAGCAAAAACAACTGGATAACCTGATTGTCTATTGATTCTCTTTATGTTCTGCCGTGAAAAGATTCAGCATGGCCGGGGGCAGAATGTGGAGAAGGGCCAGCAACCAGTGTGTGGTAACGTTCAGTAAACAACTGCTAGATATTTTTGGTGTGTGTCTCAGTTGCCATTATGCCCAATAAATCCCTTTATAAAACCAAAAAAACATGCGTCGCCCCACAAAATGGTCTTGCCGGCCCTCGCTGTCACATAATGAGCTGTGTTCCTTCTCCAAAAGCACAGGCAACCTACTCCAGTATCAGCAGGACTTTGATGTTATGGCTGGGTCCTAATTTCAAAAGAATATTCTCCTTTTTTGTTTGTTTTCACGAGATGAAACATAAGCCCCGCTATTTAGGCTCCATTATTCATCGGTGCATGAGACGAGTCAAGAAGAAACAACATTTGTCTTGGCTGCAGCCGTCTCCTAGTATCTGCTATTGATCTAAATCCTCGCCCCAGCCTTTGGAGAAGATCAGTGCCCCGGTATACTTACCAAACAACAAGCTGGCTTTGTTTAAAAATCAGATTGATCACTTGGATTCTCCCCCCCCCCCCCCCCCCCCCCCCGCCTCGAACAGAAGGGAGCCTGTGAATTTTAAATACTGAGGGAAGACACGGACCTCAGCAAAATTTGCCACTTTTTTTCCCCCTGACGTAGACAAGAGCCGGTGATGCAGATTGATTTTGTTTTGTTGTGAGGCTGCGTGAAAAAAAAGAGGGAAAATAATGAGCATTGTCTCATTAAGGAATAGAGAATGCATTATGGGTCAGACTTTCCAAATGAATTATGCATAAGGGATAAACAGAGTCCGTGGCAGGTGGCTACATATCATCAGAGAGACCAAATCATTTCGAAGTACATGTTTGATCGTGTCGACTGCATCCGATTGATACTTGGTGACACTTCATTGAAAGCGCTAATAGGGGAACGCATCATGGCGAAGAGGGAGGGTGGGGTTGGCTGGCTTGTGACAAGCCTCGTGTAACATTTTGTCTCTACGATAATACACCTTTTTGCATGTGAGAAAGCAGCAGGAGATGACTTCAGTCCATCACTCAGACATTTTCTTGCTATTACTTTTCATAAAAACTTTATACTGTCATTCCAACAGAGCCTTGCTTAATATTTCCTAGTGCACATTGTCCTCTGCCCATCTGCGTGCACAATCGGGATCTGACATTCACTTTCAACACTTTATTCCCTGCTGTGCATAAAACCTACAGCATGTACACATCCAGGTGTGTGATGTGTGTCTCATCCGTACCTGGAGGTTGTGTTTATTACGTCTTTCGAAAAAAGAAAGCATACTCACAGTTTTAAGCTTCACAGTTGGGGCTAAAATGTAAATGTAATATTTGTCTTGAAAGAAGAACATGAGGGGGCTCAAATCATATCCCCTTATTTAGTGAGCATGAATATGAATGGATGCATAGATAATGATATATAAAACATATTGGCACATGATAAATAAAAATAATAATACAGTAATTAAAGGGATTACCTCTGGGTTGCCAGTGTTCTCAATAGAATTTAAGGATTAGATTTGCATTTTTTTTCTCCCATAGGACATTTTGGCCAGATGTAACTAGAGGACAGCTCAACAGACTTATCAATATAAGGATGTCATCCTCAGCAGTTCAGGCAGCTATGAGCCTTTTAGCAAGAATCAGAGTCAAGGAGAAGCCATGACCATAAGGCTGCAGGATAAAATATCAGCATATTAATAAAGTTCTAGAAATTCTCCTCTGCCGACAATTAAGATTCATACCTTTCATAACAGCCTGACCTGTAGTTGTTGGAATATTTATCTGTGGATCTGAAGCCTAAAGTGTGAGGAAACAGAAGGACCATCACATTTTGAATGAATGGGAATGGTCTACACCATACCAATTGTTTCTTTCTCATAACAACAAAATTAGGTTTCTTAAATAATAATGATTGTCCTAAAATTGAGAACGTTATGTCTACATTGATGACCCATGACAATGAAATGTTCAGGTGTTCAATCCCAAGAGTATTGATGTCATCCTTTTTAAGATATCCGCGTTCTTTTCCTCGTTTCTGTGTAGAACTAAAAGCAAAATCACTAGGTTCCTGTTATATTTGGTATGATCATGATCCACAGAAGATGTACCCAAATGGTTTTTCATTCCCTCCAGTTTCATGTCGTATTGTTACGTCTGTATGTTTATGACATGTGCTGATCGTAAAACCATGTTTCCCAGGATGAACCTCCCGACAAGCTGGACTCCAAATGTTCAATTCTCTCAAAACTTTGAGTTTAAATTTTGTTGAGTTAACAACTTTTATGCAGATTTCTTGATAAAAGCTTTGTTCCTGGGAGACCATGAGAAACAACAGTCTGTACATATATTTTTTGTTTAAGTATCAGTTGCCTATAAAAACCAAAAAGCTGCAGCATTTATTTAGTGTATTAAAATGGTGACAGCGCTGAGGTGACAAATTAAATTCAGTTTATCTAAAACCACATTACAATAAAGACCATTTAAAAAGGATAAGAGTGAAAATAATGAGGAAACATGATTGAATTGCTATTCAGGAGGATGAATTAAAAGCAGTTACAATAAAGACTTATAAAATCATCTTTGAACATGTTTTGAATGGGATACATGCAAAGCAATGTGTTACATCCTATACATCATATCTTCATTACTCTACTGTAGAAAGCCGTAGTGGAGAATATAAACTTTGATGACTTGTACAAATATTCAAATGCAGTATTCACAGCAGCTATAATTTAGATCATGAGGCCTAATCTCATCATCCCTGTCGAATTATAAAACTGTCATCCTTGGATAGTTTGCAGGCAAACAGTAGCTGAGTGTGGTACTGTGCAGAGGATGAACGATGCTCAGCGGTGTTCACACACACACACTTCTGCTTTCTGGACCGTGGAGCTTCGGTCCATCAAAACCTGTTTACGGGACAACAGATAAGGGATTTACGCTTTCTTGCTAAAAACAGAAAACAGTGTGCTGAAAGTGCCATGAGATAATACATACAGGTTTGATTAAGGATGGAGAATTCAATGGAGATTCACATGTGTACAGTATGTGTGGTGTACCAGTGGATACCCGTGAGGAAACTACAGTATCACCCAAGACGTTCCACAGCTGTATATTATACATACACACAGATACACACATATACACTCCTGATCAAAATCTTAAGACCAGTTAAAAAATTGCATGAATTTGCATTTTGCACTGTTGGATCTTAGGAAGGTTCTAAGTAGAGCTTCAAAATGCAAAAAGAAGAAATGGGAACAAGAGACCAAAAGTTGTGAGTAGGCAATTTATTGAAAACAACAATTTAACTGAAGTAGGCTGTTCATCAGCTGATCAAAAGTTTAAGAGCACAGCTAAAAAAAAAAAAAAAACCTCCTAAAACAGAAATTAAAGTGTCAAAAACTGACTCAGTAATGAGTAGCTCCACCATTATTGTTGATCACTTCAAAAATTTGTTTTGGCATGCTTGATGCAAGTGTTTCCAAAAGGCTAGTGCGAATGTTGCGCCAAGTGGTGAAGATGGCTTCACGAAGGGCATCCACTGTCTGGAACTGAAGTCCATTTTTGTAAACTTCCCTTGCCATCCATCCCCAAATGTTCTCAATTGGATTAAGATCAGGGGAACACGCAGGATGATCCAAAAGAGTGATGTTATTCTCCTGGAAAAAAGTCTTGGTCAGACGGGCATTGTGAATTGGAGCGTTGTCCTGCTGAAAAACCCAGTCGTTACCACACAGACGAGGGCCCTCAGTCATGAGGGATGACCGCTGCAACATCTCCACATAGCCAGCTGCTGTTTGACGCCCCTGCACAACCTGGAGCTCCATTGTTCCATTGAATGAAAAAGCACCCCAGATCATGATGGCGCCCCCTCCACTGTGCCGCGTAGAAAACATCTCAGGTGGCATCTCCTTGTCATGCCAGTAACGTTGGAAGCCATCAGGACCATCAAGGTTACATTTTTTCTCGTCAGAGAATAAAACTTTCTTCCACCTTTGAATGTCCCATGTTTGGTGCTCCCTTGCAAAGTCTAAACGGGCAATTTTGTGGTGTTGAAGGAGACGTGGCCTTTGAAGACGTTTCTTGTTTTTGAAGCCCTTCCTTCGCAGATGCCGTCTGATGGTTACTGGGCTGCAGCCAGCACCAGTAATGGCCTTAATTTGGGACGAGGATCATCCCGTGTCTTGACGGACAGCCATTCGGATCTTCCGGCTCAGCGCCGGTGAGATTTTTTTGGGTCTACCACTTGATTTTTTTGTTCCATAACCCTGAGGATCTTTGAAATGCAAAATGACTGTCTTACTGCGTCCAACCTCAGCAGCGATGGCACGTTGTGAGAGGCCTTGTTTATGCAGTTCAACAATCCTACCACGTTCAAAGACGGTGAGCTTTTTTGCCTTTGCCATCAAGAGATCCTCACAGTGTGATTACTTGACAGGAAATGATATGGAATCAACATTTTTGCACAGATTTTGGCTTTTAAAGGCTGTGGTCTTAAACTTTTGATCAGCTGATGATCAGCCTACTTCAGTTAAATTGTTGTTTTCAATAAATTGCCTGCTCACAACTTTTGGGCTCTTGTTCCCGTTTCTTCTTTTTGCATTTTGAAACTCTACTTAGAACCTTCCTAAGATTCAACAGTGCAAAATGCAAATTCATGAAATTTTTCATGAATTTGCATTTTTAAGACACTCCTGATCTTAAGATTTTGATCAGGAGTGTATATCCAGACACGTGCACAGATAGACCCCTAGTGGTGCTCAAGCACTGGCCCTTTTGCCTTGAATGAGAAATGTGCCCCTTCTGCTGGAGCCAAATTTGTTCTTCATTCATCAATATTTAAGAATAAAAATTACTTTCTCTGTCATCAATTCCCCCCAAATGTGTTTTGATATCTGACGGGGCATTTATTTGAGTTCTTGTGAGAATTTCGCCCCGACATGCTCCGTGGCACTCACAAGCGATTATTTATTTATTCAGTTTTATTATTTTTAATTTCATAAATAATTTTGCTGATGGGTGCCCTTTTTTTTGGTTTGAGCACCTGCCCCCCAAAATGTCTGTGCACGTGCCTGTATATATCCTTTCCTGTCTCCCGTTGCCTGCACTGACCACTTTTTGGATTTTTTTCCTCTTCTCCCCATGTCCCGAGATTGAGCTCTGATTGCCTGTCCCCTGCCCTCCTGCAGCTTGGGAGTGATCTGCAGGCGTAAGGACAGCAGGCCATTATTCAGTCTTTAGATGTGCTGCTTCTTATCAGCGTGCGGGGTTGACTGAGGCAGCTGCTCTTGTCAACATGCCAGCACCTTAACGTTCTCTGTGGGGAGGAGTGGAGGGGGCAGGTTTAGTCGAGGTAGCGCAACAAACTCCACCAAAAATATAAAAATGAAGAATTATACGCAATCACAATATCTCAGAGACAGCAAGTGTCCTGCTCTTGAGAGTGCACACGTGTTACTCGTCTCTCTCCACACATCATCGCCCATATCTTGCTCCCAGTGGGAGCTGCGTCTGGGAAGGGGTTTGACGGACGACAGCTGCAGAATGAGGGTGACAATCTTCGGTCCCATTAAATAGACAGAAGATGACTATCTAAAATGAAAACTCTTCTTCCCGTGTTTCCCTTTTGGATGATGGATTTAAAGATAACAGGTGAGGTCTCAGGGCATCATGTTTACCCTCTGATTAAATCATTGTGTCGTAATGTCCTTACTTCGCTGAAGAGTTTAAAAACAAGTGCAATCAAATAAGCTCTTATCAACCATACCAATACTGATTGTGATGAGGAGCTGAGATCCAAGATCCTGCCGAAACACTATTTATGAGTCAGTCTCAACTCTATCATGACCCCCTATTCCATATCAAATAACTAAACTTATCAGAAACATGGACACTTGAACAAGTATCAGTGTGATACACGACAGAAACCAACTTTCCTTGTCCCATTTGCTAACATGGAGGAGTGGAGTTTATGACCTATACTGCAGCCAGCCACCCAGGGGAATCAAGTCACTTTGTAGATGGACGACATAATGTCTCCCCATAAGTGAAGACAGTCCATGGTTCTTAAACACTGGTTGCAGCTTACCATCTTCTAATTTACACTTGTTTATGACCTATACTGCAGCTGACCTTGAGAGGGCGATCCAGATGTTTTTTGGGTTCACTTTTCTCATCTCGTCCACAACCTTTGCAAATTCTAATAGACAACCCCAGAGGTTATCGTACTACAACTTATTACGACCCATAGTTGCATTTTAGGAGGAAGTCGTATAAAGAGCAACAAAGTCTGTGTTAGGTGTGAGTTGATGGATCTTTATCACAGTGGACTGCTTCTCGTTTCCCGTGTGAAACCAACAGTCTGCTTGTTTCTTTATCCATGTCCATTCCACAACTTAATTACATTTATATTAGCACAAATGTGACATCCTCTTACCTTAAGGAAGTACTTATTCAAACCCAAACAACAATCTTACCTAAACCTAACCAAGCAGTTTTGTGCCTAAACTTAACTGATCTAGTTGGATATCAAAGATTTTCACATTTCTAAGATGTTCAGACCTGTATGCAGATATTCCGTTCCGTTGTCTAAAAACAAACTTCCAACCTGTGGCCTGTGGCCTGCAATGACGACTTTAAATCGACTTCTTTTCCCCTACGATTGCAAATTATCCAGCAAAAGGAATTGTTCCAGCAGGAGTTATGTGCTTGATAGGACGATGATATGAGATTACAGTGGAATTAACTTCTTGCTGATTTCCTATTTTAATGTTTCAGTTTGTATTTGTTTGCCAGCAGTTAAAATTGCCAAAGGTTGAATCTAACAGAGATTTGTGGTATTTTGTTTTAATCAGCCACTGGAAGCTCTGCTCCAGAGAGGGATGGTAGCTACTGGCGCTACATGGGAACATCTAACTAAATTTAGCGGATATATTTTCAATCAAATGTACGGTATATAAAATCCTGGGGGTGAATTAAAACAGGTTATTGCAAGTGGGCATATCTCACATCTAAAACCAAATTACACATTTGGGATATTTTACAGCTTTATTAACTTGCATTTCCAAGCAAAAGCAGTATTTTGTTTGCTCACTGTCAAACATGAACTGTCCTGAGAGTACTTTCTAGAGCTCTGGAATTAACTAATATTCTATATTAGTTAGAAAAGTATTTGGAGAGTAGGAAAATAATTTCAATCATATCTATAGGACTTTTATCTACTTTCATATTATATTAAAATAATGAGTCCATAGACTAACAAAAGATGGATGTTGCATCTCCAATTCCTTTGACTATTGCAGGCTTTGCAGAAGCAATCAGGGTAAGGAGACGTGATATCGACGTCCTACCTTTCAATTATGATGCTTCACCTCCTTTTTTATATCGTCACATAACTAATTGTAAACAAACAGAACCATGAACACTTGAGCAGTGTGATACGAGCTTCCTAAAATTACAAACCATCAAGCTTTTTGGTTTGGTCAATGTCCAATCGGTTAACACGGAGGAGGGACTGTTGAAACCATTCTGAAACCAGCCATCAGGGGGCGACACTTTGGCTACCCTTTCGAGGTGCCGTTTATACTCTCGGTGAATCAAAGATATTACAAACTTTAACCATGATGTTTGCACATTGTAGCACATGGATAACACAGGACATAGAACGGTTATCATGCAACATTAAGTAAAGACCTCTGCAGTGGATACAGATGTGTTGGACTCGGTTTTAACTGAGGGCTAAATAGATGCAGAGTGTTTCCCTGAAGTGCTCCGTCAATAGAGGCATTCAGGCTGTTTAGTGGTTTGAGCACATCTGAGCCTCGGGAAGTCGACGGTGGGTTATTTTCTTAGCCAGGAAATTATCCACAAATCAACTCTCTGACATGCAGAGAGATGCAAACAATTCATAGGTAAGCAGCAAAGATTGGAGTTATGTTCCGCTCAGCTTGATGCAGCGAAACAATGGAGAGCATCATGCTGACGTCTCTCAGACATTATTAATCAAGAGGACCACTTGTCTCTTGATGCTGGTCACCACGAGAGGGTATTTTACACAAATAGACTGCAGTAGGGCCACTCAATATCTACTTATTCAATGATATGCTGTGAATAGCAGGTACTATTAGAGGCGTTTTGGAATCAAGAATCACAGTGATAGAAGAAGGTTTGGGAAACGCACATCTGAAGCAGAATCAGTTATTTACAGCGAAAAGAAAAGACAGGCAATTCAAGTAAAGAATGGGATATGTAAATGCTCTCCAGTGTTTTCTCTAAAGTTTTAAGAGGGTAACATGACATCCTTGTATTAGATATTAGCTGCGTCCTAATTCGGGGCCTCAACCTTCAGGGGTTGCATTTGAAGCGGAGCGACTAGACTTTTGCAAGGGCTCCAGGAAGTGAAAAGTCAGGAAATGTAAGAAATTACTAAATAAAACAGGAACTGGAACATGATGCAGAACACTAACGGGATCTTGAAGCACAAACTGCCCATTAACATTGTTAGACTGTCATTGGACTATTGTTCAAAGTAAAATACATTTGAGTGCAACCTCTCCACAGAAACAGAGACTATAGATGTTCGGATACAGATACCAGCTTTTGAAATGCCTCCAAACTGCCAAAATGCTTAGTCAAGCATCGGTGAGTACGCAAATCTTTGTAACGATCCAGTACCAGGGCTTTATAGCACAACAGTTTCACACAGGTAAGACTGAAATGATATTGCCCCTGAAATAATTTATTTTCCGCTGCTCTAAAACAGCCCTTAAACCTTATACCGCCACTTCCAGCTACTATTTTTAGAACAGAGAAAAATAAGTAATTTCCAATGCTAGTTAAATGGCAGTTGGGTAATATTTCATGAAAAGAAACTGACAGGTACTGTGTGCAAGACTTTAGTTTCTAGGTCTGGCATTAGTGATGCCAACACTAGCAATAGACCATACATGACTGTAATCATCACTTCCTTATTGGGTTAGAAGCACACAGCTGTTAAAATACTTTATAAGTTATTATTTTTAAAAGCTTGTATCAGATAGGTAAATTGGTCGATGTGCACAGTCCAGGTATTGGAATCAGAATCTGGAACGGGAACATGTTACTTATTTCTGAGAGGAAGATGCCCGGCAGTTTATTTCAAACTGTCCCTGAGAGAAAAGTGATGCAGCCTGATCCGTTTGAAATGTACAACTTCCTCCAGGATGAACCTCGACTCCGAGCCCCTCACCGCCCCTCACCACCAGACTCGTATCTACAGTGGAGGCTCACTGTGCACGACCTAAAGGCAAAACAAGATCGAAGGAAGGTGAATCTATCAATTGAGTCAATTTAAAAAGGTCATCATTTTGCCCATGTAATATAAGACAGCTAAAAGGTGTAGTGAAAACAAATCTCTACTTCTTCCAGTCACCAGTCCCCATGTGGCGTTGAGACATTTTAATTTCCCTGCATGCTACAGCACATATTACAGCCTCTGTGTTTCACTGTATTGACATGAATATTTACACATGCTGAGGGATGGATCGATCTTTTTTCCTGGAGCTTTGTTCCGTGTTGCTCCAGCATTAGTCACTACCCGCTCCTCCTTCTCCTCCTCGCACAGTACATATTAACCACGTCATTCACCAGCCACAGCCATATCGTGCAGTCCCTCAGTATGACTGAGGTTTGGCCTTTATTGAGCAAAAACACAAATAAACCAAAATATGGGAATTGAATAATGCGGCCTTGTGTTTTACACGTTCTAAGTTTACCCAGAAGCCGTGATTCTGTCGCCATGTTGTACAGATTAGCTCACAGCATGCTCAAACATGTAAGTCTGTCTCTCTTTCATCCAAACAAGTGTTTCTGAAATCAAAATGAACATGTTGCATCTCAGCAGCTTTTCGAAAAACTATTTACACTACAAGAGAGGACGCTGAGGGCTGTGATTATTCTTCTGCTCCTCTTTGTATGTGCTGGATTTTGACTTGTCACTTTGCATTTTCACTTTTTTTCCGGGAAGGAGCAAATCCAACACCCAGGATGTTTGAAATTCTTTACAGAATATTTCACAGGGCATGTGTCCTTTGAAAATCTAGTTTTCTCCGAGGCAATTACATTTCTCAGACCAAAGACAGGGCGGTATGGCAAATGAAAATATGCTATTATTCTCTGGAAAATCTCCCCTTCATGTCAGTCTGCATAATGAGCTGACAAGCTGGAGACTGTAGCTCCATTCAAATTAAATAAACATCAAGTGCCCAGTGTAGAGAAAGCTGACAACCTTGATTAAACCTTCAATTGGTTTAAAAGAGATGTTTTTTAATACTAAAAACTAAGTTTGAATTTGTTTTACTCATGGCAAAGAATGAACTCTTTAACATGTATTTAAGTATTATATGTCTTGCTACATAGGCCTTTTCCATAGCAGACACTCTAATTAATAATGAATTTAATCACTGGGACTTACTGTCTTCATATGGAACTCAATAAGAGGAAAATGGCAAATTGGTGTTCAAGCAGTTAAGTCGTGAGACCTCTGCAACATGGATGCGGATACTAAACTTATTAGCTTTTTCTCAATTCAGTAGCTGCTTTCGGAGGACGTGAACTACCCAGCCCACAGGGACTGTTTCTTTCGTGGGCTGCGATGACCGAAACAGTCTGTTCTCCAGCCTGTCCCTGCTTTATTGCTGTGGGCGGAAGGTGAATACAAAGAGTAAGTATCAATGCCCCTTGGGTTTTCGTTTGTGTACCATTTGCTGTTTCGGTTGAGTCCAAGCATGATACTCAAGCATTAAAAGCTTCTTTGCTTGCTGCGCTTTACCTCTTCCATCCTGGGTTGGGTTGGAGCCTTCGGAAGCGATATATCGGTTTTGAAAGAGCTTTTAAAGTGTTACGGCTTAGTTGCTCCTCTGTGACACAGTTGTCCTTCATATGCAGCCTCCAAAGGATGCGGCCCCTAAATTGAGAGGCCGCTCAAGACCAGAGGCTGATAATTACCCAAAAGGTAGGAGTCACAGCGTCATGCAGGAAATGCAAACATATAATGATGCAGGGAAAAGATGAGTAGGCATTTTTCTCAGAGATATTCAACAATCTGAAATACAACATATTAACTTTTCATCCAGTGAAAAATGTCCATGATCACTTTTAGCAAACATTTCATAACTCTTGTACTCAGGACTTTTAGAAAATTGAAGGTCTGAGGTTGTGAATTCTAAAGGATCAACTTTCCTTCTGTGAGAAATCTGATTTCTTAAATCCCTGATGATGTCCAAACTAAAAGAGACAATCACACGTTCATGCTGCTGGTCGCCTGTTCCGTCACGGCCTATAGGTGTTTCCATTGGATTAAGATCTGTTGTGTGAGGAGGCTTCTGAAGTTCACTGAACTCACCCTCAGGTTCATGAACCCAGTTTGAGAGGTCTGCCTTGAGACAAGTGGGATTTTCACCTCGGAACCATTAGAACATTTGACAGCTGTGACTAACTTGCAATTGGTCACGAACCATCCCTAGATTACCAGTGCAGTGACCAGGGCAATTACAAAATTACGTCATCGCATGATGGCTGCTCATTTCTAGATTGTGGGAGTTGAGGGCGCGTCATCCATTCAGTGCAGGGCCTAAACTGGTCTTAAGGGTTGCACATTTTTGTGATTGTTTTAATATGAAGAAATTAAGTATAACGCCAGGTTCACACCAGACGCGGAAGCGACGCCGAAGCGTGGCGTAAGCGCAGCGCCAATCCTCTGGCTCCCATCCACTCCCAGTTTAAACCTTTGTGCTGGTCACACCGGACGCTGAAGCGCCGCGCCACGCCGCGGCTGCCTAGCGCCGTGAAGCGATCGTTTCGGCGTCGAGTCTATTTTTTTCGCTTGACGCGAGCGTATCGCGACAGGAAACACACTGAAAAATGATTTTAAACGATATAGATGACATATTTTATATGATATAAATTATCAAATATGCATCCCATACTTTGAATTCCCCTTCTGTTGTCTTGGAGTTTTAATTTTACCACTTTTACCAACCACATTATTTTATGTCACCCTCTGCCCATCCACTACAGCCACACAAGCAGTCATAAAGATGAAAAAGAGAGAGGGGGGGGGGGGGGGGGGGGCTACGTATTCTCCACATAGGCTTGAGTGGAGAATACGTAATTTACCCTCGACACCCGACATTTAACGGAGCTAACAGCGGAGAAGTTCTTCAACATGGATGACATTAAATTAATAATTGAAGTGGAGAAGTAACTTGAGTTGTATGATTTCACCATATGTTGTATAAAGACAACACCAAAAAAGACACATGTTGGGACGCTGTTGCAGTTAATGTTGGAGCAACAAGTAAGTATATGCTTGAAAAAATTGATTAAATGCCGTTTTTACTGCAGGCTGATAACAGCAGAAGTATGTGATATTATTAGTAATGCGCGGCGCTTCGGCGTCGCTACCGCGTCCGGTGTGACCAGCCAAGCGCCGGCGCGCCGGGGGTTAGCGCTTACGCCACGCTTCCGCGTCGCTTCCGCGTCGCTTCCGCGTCGGTGTGAACCCGGCGTAAGCCAGCTAAAGAGGTACAAATGATTTTCCCAGTCTACTTTGATCAGGATTCAAGTCATTTTCCAAATATGTTTTTAAGTATCCAGTCTGTAGAAAATACTCAGGACACTTCTTAATTAATAGGAAGCCAACAAAATTCAGCTTTTGCCCGGAGAAAAAGACACAACTTCAAAATAATAAAAACGGAGACATCCCAAAAGATGTGAGTTTGCTCCTCAATATCAGTAGTTAATTCACAAAATGTTCCCATGAAGCGCTAATAATAGAAAAATTGGGTGAACACTCTTGACTGACAGTTCAGAATGACTTGCGATCGGTCGAGTGTATATGTTTCGACGGGACCTTGATTCCACTGCTCAGGTCTGAGATGGACTGGCCATCTGGCATGCAGGCAATTTCCCGTTGGGCTGACATGCCTGTCGCCTCCACGCAGCTGTCTTTTTTGTCTGTGCGGCATGATGAACACCACCCCCTGTGCCGGCGTCATTAAATAATTGTATCAGAAAAATTGGGAGTGATTTTAAATGGATGTGGTCAGTCTGGTCCAAAATCCTGATTAGTTGTCCCAGTCCGGCCCTGCTGTTGCGCCAGTGCAGAGAGATGGCAGCTTCTGTGAGCCAGATATTTTTAGCTCAACATTCTCGATAGTTGGAGGAGGTGGAGATTCCACCTTTGGGAAGGTGCAGTAGGTACACGCTATCACAACCACATTTGAGGCTGGACAATAAAGTAGATACTACTGGGCTGTAACGTAAAGAAATGAAAGAAAAGACATCACACAACAGCAATACCAAATGCTTATATCATGTGGCCAGACCAGGGTCAACCAAACTCCTCCCCATCAGGCTCCAGCAGGAAGAGGCCCATAGAAGGTTGTCGCAATGGAGACACACACACACACACACACACACACCATCTCCAGCAGTTCATGTCTCTGGCCCTGCGGCTGGCAGTCTGACAGCAGCATCTGCGAGAATCGGAGCGCTGCAGTAGACGACACTCTGCACTGAGCTCTCACGGGAGCAGATGGTTTATCAATTCAAAGTGAAAGAGGGAAAGAAAAACATGATATATATATTTTTTTTAACTGAAGGCTGATTGTCTAACAAACAAACTAGTGAGGGATCAAAGCATCAACGGCCTTTGGATCCTTTTCTTCTAAAAAATGCATGAACAGATAGTATGGCAATGTGAATTTTATACATACAGCAATCTGGGAATTACACTTGAAAAGAAAACGATGATTAGTGGGCAAATGTTTTATTCTCTTTCAGATTGATGGCGGGAATATTGCAATTCAAGCCATCTAGAGATGCATACTTCGGCTTCTTGTTTTTCTTCTGGATGCTATAAGAGCAGTGATGGACGAGCTATGAAACAGTCCATATAGACATTTCAATGGATCAAAAAAACATGTCTGTTCGAATAAAACTCACCGATGGGTCAAAATCAGGTGCCAAGTTTGTTTTCATGGCCCCAGTTTGAAAGTGAATGTAATTTTTTTAAGGAACATTCACCTGAGCTTCTCCGACTGGATCAGTGCTCAAAGGCCTAAATACTACGTGACAGCAGCACTTCATGTGTGCACAGACTCTGCCGTTCAGAACCTAGAGGCGGAACCGCGATGAGGTAGTTTCATTTGCCTCAATTTACAGCCAATGAATGAGTTTACAATTGCTCGGATCAAATGTGAGTCTTCTGGAAGTTTTTCGTGGCAGTCTGATGAATCCGCAAGTCAAAAACAGACGATATCGCCTCAGAAAATATCCCCATCGCACTTGACATTTCAACCCCACGATCTTCGGAGCGCAGCTAGAGCTCTGGGTTTATCAGTCAGATGCTAACAAGTGAGGCTAAAATCCTTCTTAAAAGGTCAACCTTCCATTGAGAGATGTGAACTTTCTGAATAATTCATCTTCTCGGTTATCCTTTGGAAACGGAGAGCAGGGAAATCGATTCCCCATGCATGGCACCACAGTCCATATGCACCGTCGGTGTCTAATGCAACATTTACTCAGTAATTAATAGATAATCAAAGAGCACAATGGATTTTATAAGGTGTATGAGCGGATTGCAGTGAGAGCTGGAATTTAGTTTCTTTACAAAAAAAATTTTGGATCATTATTGTCCGGTATATTAATTGTATTTTGTTGCAGTTTCGGGAAACGAGGTGAAGGTCAGTGTTGACATGCCTGAGCACCTGTTTCTATAGTTTCCAGTACAATGGGACAAAATGGAGCTGTGTTTCAGTCCGGTGTCTTTCAGTTCTCCAAACGCTGACGGCAACAATGGCTCCCCAGCCGAAGCCGGAGTGACCCACTTTCCTCACAGCGATCATTAGAATTCATTAAACATTAATCTGATCTGCCCCTGATTTAAGAGACATATGACAAATCACCTACCAGCCAGGCCATATAGGCGTCACTACATCCTCTCGAGACGTATGAAGATCTGCTTTTTCAAAACCCAGACTCGCCATAGCAACCAGACACCACCGCAGCAGGGCCAATCACATTGCGGCAATCGTCTTTTGGCCCTTGTGGGTGGCATCTTAAAGAGCCTGTCGTCACAGTGGAAAGGAGAAGGATAGTGATGAGAGAGCACTCCATTGTGCCCTGTGGCAAACGGAGGAGTGAGGTACAGGAGTGTGATCTCCCTGGTTACCCTGGGATATCCTTGAAGAGACCATTGATGTCATTTCACTCCCACACAATTGGTTGCATTAGTTCCCACACAATGTGAACATGCATTCAAGCGTCTTCATTTGTCAAACCAGCAACAATAAACATTCAGTTCAAATTCATTGGCACCGAAAGGGTTTATTTGTTGAATTTTACAATAATTGGTGACAGGGTAGGACTTTAGGCATATTGGTGCATATCCAGGATTTTTTTTTTTTACTTTCTTTAGCATTGTGAGATAGAAATATATATATAACTGATAACTTTGGGTCTGTTCAGTTTAGTGCAGCCTGATTGAGTACATGGAAATGCATCTATAGAAGAGAACATGTACAAAAATAACATTTGTTTATACAATATTCACTAAAATTATCACTATGATCTGACAGAAGTAATGAAATAGAAAACCTTGTAAAAACAAACAAATCTGGCTCTTCTGATCCAAAATCCAATGAAGCCCATGCTGACGATAGCTAGTTTTCAATTATAGCGTTGTGTTATTGCATCTGGAAATTCTCCATGTTGTTTTTTCTGGCCTCTTCTGTCACTGTGGTAAATATTATTTACGAGGGAGGGGCTTTGAAGACTTGGCAGAAAGGCAGAGAGAGGCCTGGAAGTTGTACTCATTCAAATTCTCTCTCCTTCTCTCTTCTATGTATGACATCCGACCTTGGCTCATTCATGCTCAGCATTAGATGCAGAACTGGACAAAGCCTTTTGTCCATACTAGCATTCATGTTCTTATTTGTGCCTGTCCTCTGAGAGCTCACGGATAAAGAAGAAACAGCTGAGGGGAGCAGTTGCTCAATTGGATGAATTGTTTAACACACATGCCAACGTAAATGATGCCTGGATGTACAGTATGAGGGCAGTAAGGGTTACATTGTATGAAATGTATTTCTTTCTATATGTATAGGCTTCCTAAATGAGCCATTATATGGTTTCCCTTCCCTCCTGCTGACTGTGCAGTTTATTTCTAAAGCCATCAGCCAATCAGACAGCTGCTTCTCTTGAGCACTTTAGGTTTATTTACATATTTGTTTAGACTCAAGAACAGATTCTTTGTTGCCGATATGATGTCGCACTGAATTCACAATGTGTACGTTTAATCTGGCACATGTTCATATAATCAACAGCTCTGCAGCCACTGAGAGCTGAGCAACCTGCTGCCAGCGGTTTCACTTTTACATTCCGTCAGCTCCACCTGCTCCGGACTAAACTCCCTTGTTCTCCTCCTCTTGTCCCCGGCTGCTCCGACAGCTCGCCTGATGAAGTTAACCTCAGAATCTGGGTAATAAATCAAGGTACCTTGGTTGTCCAGTTGATAACGCCTCATACCCAGCAATTATCTGCTGAATCAGATTGGTCACCGCAAGTCTAGGGAGCCATAAATCTGCGGCACCTTGGGATCCCTCAGATATATCCGGGGGAAATGAGAGCGGCCAGCAAGCTGCTGACTTGTCACTGTGGTTTCCTACAGGAGAGAGCAAGGGGATGTTAGAGGGACCAGGAAATTTATGCTGAATAAAATCCATGAGAAATTCTGTCGGCACAATGTTCCCTTGCTTCTCCAAAATGAACAGAGCCTCAGTGGGAATTAGTTTTCATACTTATGAGTTCCAAACACCTTCAGCCACCTTAATTGAATCCAATTCCAGCGTGTTGCCGCTTACGACTGCAAATTGGTCTCATTTAGAAGCCTTAATAGTGCCACTAAAGACGTTAACTCTCACTAATGATCATATTCCTCCATAAGACAAGTGGTCGGAGTAACAACAACAGACCCCAGCAGAAAGAACCACTGTCCTCTTTTCAGAAGACGATTAACCAACAATTAGAGATTTGGCTTCGCCTCATACCTCAGCTCCTACAGCGCTCGCTTACCTTCACACCCACGCCTGACTCATCACCTTCATTCAACTTGCAACTCACGCTTTGTAAGTTTCAGTCCAGCGCCGACAGACTGGAGTTGTTTTTGTGACAAAGCGCTCAGGGGCCCACCTCCTCTATTTCACCACTGCGAGGTTCAACGGTGCAGTTAGGTGATAAATGATTTATTTTCCTCGGTGTTCACCACAGTTGCTCGAGCCGTTTCCACTCATAACACTGTATGATTTATGTGGGAATGTTAAATTCTTTGAACTTCTGTGCGGATGATACGAAATACTGTAAATCCACGTGTTCAGCACCACAAATACAAGGTGAGAGTGAACACGTAGTGATTCATGAATTATGCAGCATGTTCTCAGGGTCAATCCAACAAGAGCTGCACCTTGATTTCAGATGAACTGAATCACCTCCCTTTGGACAATCAGTGTGATTGTTAAAGTATTAAGTTGTCATGGAGAGATAAATCCTTTCACCACGTTTTACCGAAATGGGATCCGGGTGTGGGCAACGTCATTATGACAAATCGTTGAATTAACAAGCAAAAAGTGTGGTGCCTCATTTGGGTTGATTAGAGTCATTTAGACAATGGCAGAACAGCAGGAACAGGATTAGTTCATCCAAGGATCCAAGAGACTGGAGGAAAAAAGTTTGTGAAGCCCGGTGCACTTGAATGTGATTGGAAGGTAGTGGTGAGCTGGTAGCGAAACAGATGTGTGCATCAATAAGCCTCCAACACTAAGCATGAATGAAATGGCTTATTGCACGTCGATCAAAATGGCTGAGAGTGTAACTGATGAGAAGCAGCTGCCAGAGAAGAATTTATTGAGGTTTTTGGGAATTTGATTCTGAATTCCTGAGAGAAAATCTTGGAAAATACAAACTGGGGCTTACAATAACTAGTGTTGAGTACCGTTTGCTGATATCAGAGAGTACATACAGACTGAGTTTATAAAGACAGAACACATGACAGCTCCCTACAGCTCCCTACACCATCTGGATTGTCCCCTGGTGGCTGGCTGCAGTATAGGTCATTAGGCCCGCCTCCTCCAAGTTAGCAGATGGGACATGGGCCAAACAGTCTGGACATTAAAATGGATGTTGAAGAGTCTTGATAGTGAAGCCAATGCACGCTTTAGAACTGCAGCTCACAAACCATTGGGTGACGTCACAGTGAGTAAACACTTAAGGCCAAACTTGTCATTTGGTTTTAATCAGTAATTTGAAAGTATAAAAATGGGGTGAAACATCATGGTTCAGAGACAGACTAGCCATAGGTCAAGTACGTGTTTCAGTCAGGACTAGAGTTGCAAAATTCCTTGAATATTCAAAGCTGGAAACTTTCCATGGGAATTAACGGGAATATACGGGAATTAACGGGAAAAAACTGGAAATTGCGTGGGTAATTTATACTAACTGTATTTACCTTGTCATATACAGACATAAATATAAACATTCTGTTTTGTCATAGGCTGATTTGAGCCCTGAGGAAACTTTGGGCACTTGACTATATGCTTCTGCATCTTTATGTCATTCATAACATAGGTCTTTGCACAGTATTTGCAAATGTACACAGCCTTTCCTTCAACATTGGCTGGGGTGAAATGTCTCCACACATGAGGTAGTGCACATGGAATTGTTCTGTAGAATCAAATGTGAAAAAAGCTTGTAAAAAACACTAAAGCAATGCTAGAGATAAAAATATTTTACAATTGATGGATAAATGAATAGAAATAGGCTAGATGAACAGATGAATAATCCTCAATCAGCATGTTAATATATTTCCCCAGTAATATCATCATAACTTACCTGACTAGTCCTGTACACTACAGCAGGCCTCAATAGCCCTGCTGTAGTGTGCAGGACGCTGGGAATTATCTGTGCATGTGATGGAGAAATGCACAGTGGAGGGTTGAAATTCAACGTGCAGCGTGTGTTACATTCCATACATCTTTAAAATAGAGTTTTGAATGATGTTTTTACTGTTCAGCCTTTCCGCCCCTTTGCAACTCTAGTCAGGACCTCGATACTGTGGCTCCACACTACAATCACAATTTGACAGTGGCTGCCATCTTGCAGTAAGTCAATGTGGTGTCTGATATGTTAGACCCCATTTGAACGGAAGGAGAGGCGAAAATGAGCTGTCCATCTTTAGTCTGTAGCTGAAATACTCATTGAGGAGTATGTTAATATCTTACCTATATATATTGCTATCATGTTGTCTTAATACATAGTTCATGCAGTCCGACCACAGTGTAACCCTGTTTTTCATACGATGAATGAATATTCTAATATATTGTTTCCGCTCAGTTTGCACTAATGTGTAAGTTGCACTGGAGAAAGATTTTCCTGCTGTGTTTTCTCCAGGTTCTGTGAAAACCTCAGACAGGTGGTATCTGTGCAGTGGTCCAGTCACAGTCCAGACACAGCAGTTACCTCAGAGTGTTTTTTCTACATGTCAGCCACAAAGAGGACATCCCGCTGCGAGTTTCATTTCCCCCGGGGAAACAGTTGCACAGCTCCTTTGTGTCATTTTGTTTTCGTGTGTTTTGTCTGAACTGCTCAAATCTTGCTCCTGTCAGCTTCAATGTTTTCTCTGGCGGGACGAGGAGGCACTCCTCATTATGCACGACCTCCCTCCCTGTTTGTCTGCATCTGCCCTTGCATCCTGCCCTCCACTGTCTGTCACAGTATAATCACATTCACACAGTGGAAATCACATTACATATTAACTGCCACTGTGGAAGGGTTCAGGGCAGCGGCTGGACAAGCCTAATGAATGCCTAACCATCAGAATGACAGAAATAATGGCATGAAAAGGAGTGCCCAAAATATCCTCCACCTGTCCTCCTTCTCCGCCTCTTCTGGGCCATAGATAACACACACACACTCACACTTTAACCTCAGTCTCACATCTACATGGAAAATCTGTCTCGTAACAGAGCTGTTGCAAAGCAGCTAACAGACAGTCAGTGTTTTCCATCTCTGATCGTTTTAAAGATTTACCATGAGAAGCATTTCATCTGCATGTATTGAGTGCATTAATGTAACTATATGCAACTTCTGCTTTAAAAAAACAGTTTGATGAAATGACTTTGATTGGTCAATGACTTGGATTAGTGAGAATGTTTTCTTCTTTCATTCCCACTCCTCAACCTGAACTCTGGCTCTATGTAACTTTAGTGAGTGGGCGTGATCTTGTGTGAGAATATGAAACTGAATGTCACAGCTTCAGTTGTTTTCTCTGCAGGAAGCCGTTTTCCCTTTCTACCTGCAAAATCTGGCATTAATACCCAGGGTAGGTTTTTATTTTCTGGCTTCACTTAGCCCGACAACTGCAATTTCATTCATCTGTTGACTTTTTCAAAGCAACTCCATGCTTAATTTCTTTAATTTTTCAAGAAGCGGCTTGATTAAAGTTAGTTGGTTCATTGACTTGGAACATGGAGAAAGTTTCCTCTTTCATTCCCGCCCCTCAACCTGAACGTTGGCTTTTGCTCTATGTAACTTTGGTGAGCAGGTACGATCACCTGTGAGAAGCATGGAGCTGACAGTCACAGCTTAAATTGTTAGAATCCGGTCCAGCAAGTTCAAGAGCAATGCTGAATCGTAGATCAATGATTAATAACAAGCATTTATCTCCAATAATCAGTGAAAAAACTTTTAAAATAGAAATAATCCTGAACAGAGTTTGTTACAGCGGCATCTCTTCTGGTTCAGGAAGCCGGGGATTATGGGTAATATCGATAGCTCAGTTGTCAGTTCAGTGTATGTGACTGTGCAATCAGAACGCGGCTCAATACATTGATAGACATCATTTTTTCTCGCCATGAAAACCACTTCCTTGCTCGGTCACAGAGTTCCAACAGAATGAATCACCACATTGCTGCAGAGGACGCTGTTGCTCGGAGGAAGTTTGGTGTCCTACACCTGGGCCACACTGGATGTGAGAGTGCGTCTTTGCGAAATGTCCTACTTCTCATTTCGATGCCATCAGGTTAGAGCAGTGTCCAATGTGTGCTACTCTTTTGGAGAGTCATGGTTTTGCCTGTTTTCACCGCATACAGCTCACAATTAAATAGACAGTGATAATGATTGTTTCAATGTCTGAAACAGCTACAGAAAGTCCTGGAAATTAGTCGAATGCATAGCCCTTCTATTATTTGAGGAAATACAGTTGTACCAGAAACTCCCATGGCAGCTCTGCAGCAGACATGTTCCCTGTGTGAACAACTGAAGTGCGCAGGATGCAGCAGATCTGTTACATGCGACACAGGCAGCCTGTGCAACAGTGAGTCAGACTGCCCCATTTTCAACTCCACTAAGGAGGTTATGTTTTAGCTCCTTTCATCAGCTGGATAATGAAAAAACTACTGAATGCATTTCAATGAATCTTTTGCATTGCAAGTTGTGTAATAAAAACAGGCCTTTACCAATTTTCGAGAATTTAATCCATGCATTGGTATAGTTCCAAGTAAAAATCTGGATTTGGTAAATTGTCAGGTCATTTCACAAGATGTATGCACTCAGTTTATTCACATGGATACGTATTACTTTTAACGTATCCATCAGACCGACAGAAACAAAAATTGGACAGACAGAAATAAAGACTTTTGAAAACGATGTCTTAGACATGCACAAATTTGTGAATCTCCTAATAATGAATATTACATACAAGTATTCAGTATCCCTAGAGTGCAGATCTGTTAAGTCAAAGGTCTTCAGTGTGTGCCGAGCCGATGAGCACAGGGAAGGCTGAAGTCTGATGGGGTCAGTGTGATAACTAAAGCAAAGCTCACATCACCCAGACGATCCGAAGCATGGTGAATATTCATTAAATCCTCCACAATAAGAGAGAATTTAATCTGCCAATTTAATTATGAGGTCAGCACACAGGAAGGCTTTGGTCTAGATTCTGTTTCCCCGCGAGATTCGCCCTCTATCCTCGACTCCCATGATGAGAAAGAGACGAGAGGAAGAGAGCGCAGCCGTTTGACCTGCAGTGAAGGGAGACCTGGCCTCGCTGCTGCCACACATACCCGAGAAGGAGTAATGAGTGGAGGGACGAGAGGAGGAGTAAGAAGAATGCAACCATACAGCATCGTGGCCATCGCTCCTCTGCTCGGCCCATTATACAAAAAAATTGCAATATACCCACACCACAAATTAGGACACCAGAGAAAAGTGGAGGAGCTGGGGATGGGAAATGAAGTTCCTGAGTGGGATGCAGTTTCAGGAATAGCTTTCAAATAGACTTTACAACAGTGTGTCCCAGCTGTTCTTGGCTCTGCGCTCTGTAATGTGGATTCAGTCATTCTACAATAAGAGGTCTGGCTGGCTCGGAGGCCGGCCAGGAGGGAGATGCCACAGCAGTCGGTCTACTGCATACAGTAGCCACTTCCCCGCACTGTAAATTGTATAACTTGTCGTTGTTTTGAGAGTTAGAGAAAACGGATACCATTCTTACGCCAGAACAGTAAATGAGATGATACAACCAGAAGCTGGTTAGCTTAGCCGGGGAATTTAAACAGAGGCTCTGTCTTTTGGAAACATCGTATTTGAAGCTAAAAGGGATTCATTGGAGGTATAGGGTTAGAACTGGGGATGATCTAGTTTGCCCCCCCCCCCCCCCCCCCCTAGTTGCAGAGGACTGTCTGTACTATAGACTGTAAGATTAATGATGAGTCTCCATTTCATCTTCTGTACAAAAATGAAACAAAAATATCCCAGATAGGAATTCCGCCATCATTCACTTACAATCTAGATCCTGCATTAATGTGCTTGACCGATCATTAGTCAGTCTTAGCTGTCAATCATGATGTTTTAGCAATTTAAATAATAAATGATTAAAAGCAAACTTGTCAGACACATGTATGCTTGAACATACATCGGTGCATGCACCACGTAAAAATCACTAAAACCAACTTTGACAAAAATGTTTTGAATTAATTTGGTCCCTGTCCCATCTGCTAACATGGAGGAAGTGCAGTTTATTACATATAACCTTCTTCCATTGATAGGAGATCATTTGGCTGTGTATATTGGGCCTCTGGCCCACTCTGCAGTGGTTGGTGCTTGTAGGAAATATCGGCCAATACTGTTGTTACTTTGTTTTGTTAGTGGGTGTGTCAGACTCCTGACGAGTGTTCTCTGTGGGCAGGAGGAGGAGGAGGAGCTCCATATACCACAGACTTTGGGCTTTTTAACTTTGCAGGAACTACATTCATAAAAAACCTATACAGCAAGAAACACTGAAAAAGTAATATCTCCTTTAACTTTGTCAAGCTGTGAAGGCCTTGGCAAAGGAAAGGTGCTAAACTGCTGTCAGCCCCGCATCAGATATGTACCATGAATACGAATGCATAGCTCAGTCAATGGCGGCCTTTTACATTCAGTCAATTTGTACCGTTATTCCCCAAGTCATACACGCTGCAGATCACCTTGGTCTCTCATTGAGCGATGTGGAATTTCAAACAAGGTTAACCTGCCTTGTAACAGATGGTGCAGCTAATACGACCGCCTGTTCCAAAGTCCCGAGGTTGTGACACACCGTTTATGATGCTCGTACCCCTCAACCTGATTTGGTGCTTTCTAATATATGAGCCAAAGTCAGGGTGATATTTCACGAAGCAGTACTACTGCAAAAGTACATCATGCTCTGTATTGATAGCGTGGCCGTTTGTGTCACTGCGACAGTTTTTGTTTAAAGGGTCTTCGGAGGGCTTACATTGACCCAAACTGAAATCCCACCACATTGATATTCCAGTCTACAACCAAACCTCTAAATTTAAAAAGCTGTTGGCAGAAAGTTAGTAGCATGGGACCTCAGGGAGCTTCTGACTGTGGGGTTGAAGTCTCCTGTGCATAGTGCATCATAGAATTTTAGAGGGTTCTCAAGATCGATGTTAATGTGGATCAGCCGTTCTCTGGGGTCCAAGGCGATTGCATGCTTTGACTACCCTGTTGCAACATCGCTGCAAATGCAGGCTGGCACAAGTTTAGAGGCAAATGAGGAAGCCCACCATGATTTAAGTGGTGAAAACTCAGCTGACTTATTGTTTCAGTTCAGGAAACCAGTGGGATCAGCATTGGCCAGTCGGAGCACAGACAACACACCGCTGATGTCACTTATTTCAGTTTGCCGGCATCTTTTAGCTCTATTTAATGAAGCCACTGCGGAGCTTTTAGAAGAAAATACAGTCTCTGGATCAAGAGCGTTATAGAACATAATTTGCAGGAAGTACATTCCAGTCCAAAGCGGGGGAACACTTCTTGAAGGGAGCTGAAAAAGAAGCATCACAAACACACTAAAATCCATGAGCATTTCTTGCCAACATCTTGGAACAAAAGAAATGAAGCTGTAAGAAGGCAAACATCCACGGCCATGAAGACGATGATGTGCTCTTTAATTACAGCTTACAACAACTTTTCATTTAATCAGGTAGCAGTTTCTGGACAGTCTGACCACATCCAAAATATCATAGTAGCTGCAGAGCTACGGAAACGCAGTAGTGTGGTTGAAACCGCACTACTGGTTGAAACCGGAAGAGAAGGACATGAGTGTGTGTTGCTCCCATCTCATCTCATTTTCGAGATGAGATGGGAGCAACACACACTGACAGAAAAATAAATGCACAATGTAAAACCCTTTTTCACTACTGATAAACAAGATGACATGTGCAGAGGAGAAATCATGAGCTATAGTTTCTTCCACAAAACATTCATGAAATAAATATTAAAACATTACATTATACTACACAAGATATTTATAGCCATTACATATGCTAAATGTTTTGTAAAATTAAGTTTATACTTTACTTCATTCTGATATCTTGAAAACACATTTGAACATATGTTGTCTGTACACACACACAAACATACACACCTTTAAATTCCAATGGATCCAAAAGATACAAAATGTTAATTCTCGAGACTGCGTAAAACTATTAACATCGAGAGCATGTGAAGCCATTAAAACTCTAGTCTGTGGTTACAGTATTTTTTCTTCGTGAATTAATCTCCACCTCAGGTTGAAACAGATTTTTTTAATTTTCACATCACTTAACTGCATGGAGGAAGATCGACGCATTAAAATGATTCAGTTTGAACGTAACTGAAATGGATCTGCAATGTGTCCGTCGTATTCAGCCTCCAGTGCACATCCAGGCTGTGAGACGGCTCTGATTACAGAGTGAAGGCAATACTCAGTGTGTGGAGCTGTTGATTGTGAGAGGGGAGGAGGAGAGAACTGTAGGAGGTGTTGTTCACCTTTGTGGAACTTGTTCTATCGCTCGCTTCGATCCATGTGCTCTGCAGGAGCCAAATCAGTGAGTTTAATCAAGGGTCTGTTACAGCTAAAAACACATGGTTGTTATACTGCATACATACAGTGTCATTACAGCAAGTGCATCACCATGGGGAGTCCAAGAGGACTGGTTTGGTTTACCCGTAGTATTACTGCTAATTTTGCAAGAAAGTATTGAAAACTAAAAAAGACTCAACCAAAGTGATGTTATTCAACGATCTGAAGTCAAGTCTCGAGTCTGAATCCACTTTTAACTGCTCAAACTGCAGAACAATTTAAATGGTAGATGTTAGAAAGGGTTGTAAATCGTCTCCACATTAATCACAAGTGTGTTCAAACCGGTGAGTGCGATCCCTCATTCCGTTTAAAGCAACACAATGCATCTTCTCCCTCTGCAGTCGCACGTGGTGATTCATTCTGTTTGGCTCAGTGTCTTAGAGATGAAGTGGTTTTCATGTGCAGAGAAAAAACAAAGTATATCAATGTGTTGAGAGGAGCGCTGACTGCTCAGTCCCACTCACTGACCTGAACAGCGGATATTACCCAGGATCTCCGGCTTCCTGAACCAGAGGAGCTGCTGCTGAAACAAATACAGCAAACTGTTTAGAATTATCATGTTTCAAGTTTCTCACGAGGTATTGGCGATAAACTGTGGTTTTTAATGACTTCTAAGTACAGTTCAGCATGACTCTTAAACTTGCTGGACCTAATTCTGAGAATCAAAGCTGTAACTATCAGTGAGTTCCACACTTCTCACAGGAGATCTCACCTGCTCATCTAAGTTACAAAGAACAAAATCTCCAGGAAATATTCAAAGTAAGTGAACCAACTAACTTTAAATCAAGCGGCAGTTGTTTCAAAATAGGAAAAAAAAGATGCATAGAGGTGCTTTAAAAAAGCAAAAAAGGTGACGGATCAATGAGAACTAAGTTGTCCGGTGCAGTGAAGCCACATAATAAGGATATCGTGGGTTTTAATAGCAGATTTTCCAGGTAGTAAGGGGAAAACAGCTCCTTGCATGGTTTCATTTCCTGCACAAGCAGCTGTGTGTGTAGCAGCATGTCCACCCGCCTTTGTAGGTGCATATTACCATCCTCATTATGCACCTTAAAATAACAGTGAAATACAGAGATGCTGACGTCAGACAAGGTTTGTTGGTCATTTGTTTTCCACCTCCTCAAGCTCCATCCCATTCAAAAAGTGAGACCCGTCAAAATGACTCATCCCGTCCATCTTCTGTCTTTGTGAAAGGCTCTATTGAGACGTGCAGAATGAGTCTTTTGAACAAACCAAAGCGACACAGAAGCTTTCATATTCTGAAATCTGAATCACAGACATTGTGTTCAAGTTGTCGTCTTGTGACATTTTTGGTGGAAGATTTAAAAACATTGGTCCAGTTTCCTGCTGTGAAATATCGAATTTTGCAAGATCTTTATCCAGGATTTGTCACACGGAAGCCTAAAATCTTTGTAGGCCTACTGGAGGGAAACTAATGGCTCCACTCGGGCAAGCTGAGGTCCCTGTAGTCTCCTTCCACAGTGGAAGAGACAGGAAATAGTTTGTGATAAAGAGAAGCTGTATCAGATTTAACAGTTGTGAGGATTAGAGTTCAGATTAGAGAAGGCAACATGACGACCTACTGTGTCTTTGGGGATTACACAGGTCCTTTCTCCCTGATGGTATTATTGCCTCAATATGAAACGGCGGGATTCGGATTCTGTTGCAAGCAGGAAACATGTTGCTTTAAGAAGATCACCGTTATTATCTATATATCTATATATATATATATATATATATGATTTGATAAGGATTGTAAGGCAGACTGATCATATTTACTCTGAGAGAGAGGAAAGGATACTGAATCCGTTTCTCTTGTCAGTGCTGATCAATACTCGTCAGTCTGCTCCCCCCCACAGAGTGTTGCTTGCTTTGCCTCCATCTAATGAGTTCACTAGTTTGTTCCAGTATTGGTGAGGCGGCAGATTGCTGCTAAATGAGGAAATTAGACTCAGGAGACCTTCAGGTAAATTGGATTTGTGCATTGTGAGCCACTGTAGAAACATTGAGGTGCAACAACAAGGTGCCTCCAATGTAGATATAAATTCTCATTTGCAGGCGATGAAGCATGACTGGGAATTGTACTTAATTTTTACCAAGACATTCCTCAAACACTGAACACAATAGAACTTGTACATATCCTTTAAAACGTATACATTTGAATTGTTTGAGTTTTTGCAAGGTTTAACCACTTCGTAACACCAGAGGTTACTGAAGTGGGTTAACTTGGCACCATAAGCACATCAAACTTGAGCTTCAACGGTTCTTTTCATAAATATTTTTCTGATGTTTTCATCATGGATTTACACTTTGAGACTGTGTGTGCAGCTCTCCTCTGTTTATGGAAGATCTCTGCAAAATTTAAGCAGGGGAGTTATAAGCTAACTAGAGTCCGCAGGGCCAATCAGCCCCCCTGCAGCAGCTGGAGGTGCTCACCTGAACCTGCACCACCCTTACCCACACACGGCTGGGTGCACTTTGGTCCAAATACCAAACCTGCCATTTCAATGCTTGTGCAGGATACAGGAGTTAATTATCCAGAGCAAGAAATGCAAACAACCATTTCTCTGTTTTAGCCAGAGTCTGTAGAGTATGAAAAGTCTTAAAATATCAATTGACTATGGCCCACTGTATTGCACTTCTTAAACTTACACTGAACCTGCCAGCGGTCGCCTAGACCGCTGGCGACAATGCCGCCACGCCCCCAAAAACATGAACAGCGATAAGACCTTCCTAAAATGACAGGAAAAACAAATTTGAATACTTAAGGCTCACGTCCCATCTGCTAACATCGAGGAGGCAGAGGTTGTGGCTGATACTGGAGCCAGCCACTGGGTGGCGATAAAAATATAACATTTATGTAGCAGTTACAATGTGCTTCACTATTAGCAAGACATTTATAGACAGTAAAAAATAAACGGCTCAGATCAGATTCAAGAAAAGGCTTCAGGGGGCAGAGGGGAGTAGAGCGTGTCGTTCACTAATCAGAGTTGGGGGTTTGATGCCACTCTCCACCATTCTACGTGCCGAAGTGTCCCTAGGAAAGATAGTTAAACCCTAAATGCCCCTGACAACTATGCCGACAGCGTATGAGTGCATAATAGAGCAAGTGCTTCACCTTGACGCACTGTATAAATAGATGAATGGCAAAACTATGAAGTACAGAGCTTTGAAAAGCTCTATATAAATATATACTATTTAGAAGTACATCAAGTGATAATTAACAACTCAATTGCAATTTGGACAGACTTTTCAAAGAGTGCATTTTCAGAAATTAATTCTACGAGGGGATTTAAACAGATGATTGACAGCCTCATTTTGCTACCTGACTGCAAAGGCTCTTTTGAGTTTAGACTGGTGTCTGCAACAGTCAGGAGACCTCAGCCAGAGGATCTCCAGCTACCCAGAGGTTCAAATGGGATCAGAGGGTCGAGCGATCATGTCGTCCATCGTCATATACAGTCCTGCACAAGGCAATACAAACCGGTTTTCCCCTTCAAATTCGTCTTGTTATATGTATAAAATTCTTCAAAAGTCACAGAATCTAGAGAGAAAAGTTTTTCCTTAAAGATCACTGTACTCCCGGGCACTTTGAGAGATACCGCAGGCAGGTCTAATACTCCACTCACCTCCAGCAACGTGCCCACAGCTGAAAGACAACCGAGGACCAGATTTTGACCGGAGCTTGAGGCAGCATGTGAAGGTGAATGGACATAATCATACACATTCAAAAAAGATTGTATGAATATGTATACCTGGTGGAAAGTCTGGTGTAACTGGGAGGGGAACCCCCACCACAAACTTTACATCTGTGTCTATAACGCAAACTGGTTCTAAAAAAAAATTACAAACACACAAAAAAGTTTTGCAGTGTGTCGTCAATTTAAACCAAGGGCACAGGCAGGGATTTATGGAAAAGCTGAGATTATATCACACCACTGTATGGTGATAATAAGCCTCCACCAATTCATCACCTCAGCCAGGAGCCCTTACCTCAGCTAAAGTCTTCATTCATTTCTCCTCAAAAGAAACGGTCTCACATCCCACTCCCCCCCCCCCCCCCCCCCCCCCGTGCTGATTCCTCCCCGTGATAAATGAAGACTTTCCCGGCTCAGAAACAATCACTTTCTTCTGTGTCTTTTCAGAAACATTTGAGCGCTCTCATTCATTTGCATTGCGAGCTGCCGTTTCCCCATTCAGCAGACACCAACAGAACAAAAAAATCGGAATGTTGCCGTCAGTGGTGATTTTGTCCTCAACGTGTGTCTCTGTTTATATTGAGCACAGTTCAGCTCGCTCGCCTTCACAAGACGGACTTTTAGAAAACAACCGGCTTGCAATAATTTCTCAGTGACTGAGCATTTTCTGGCAGAACAATACAAGATATTGTGTTGTCGCATCGCAGCCGAGGGAGAGGAGGAGAACACGTTAACTGAAAATTACATAAAAGACAGAACAGAAATCAAACTCAAAAGTATGAGTCAGTTGTTTGCTGTGGATGGATTGTGTGGGAAATGGTGTAAAGAAAGGAGAGAAGTTCATTACTTCAAAACATGATCATTTTCTCTGTATAACCAAGAGTAAAAATTATGAGAGTCAGCCAAAAGAAAGGGTTAAATAATGGACAAAATAAGCCTAAGTTATTATTTTCTTAGCATTAGCTGAATTTGAAATAGTCCTGGGCTGCAACATGATTGATTGGATCATGAGGTCAGAAACTGTTTGAGTTTATTATAGAAGAAACTCCAAGACCATGTGAGCAGCTTCTTGTCATGGGAATTTCTCAATAGTCAAGCACAAGTCATTACAATGTCTTTCTGGAAGTTTATTCTACATCTGCAGATGGGCATCAATGTACAAGACCATGGAATATATTTCATACTATGAGCAATGACATACAAGAAAAGCAGCACTTTATGCATCTCCAAGCCCCTCCTAGAGAGGAAACAAATGTTATCGATCAACCTCTTTCATGTTAAGCAACTCACCTACTCTTTCCCAGACCCTTGGAATGTAACATCTGTTTTCAAGATCCCTTTCCCAATGTTTACAACCACAAATCCCCCGTGCTGTTAGGTCTTTGTTAGGTGACCCTGTCAGTGAGGAAGTCATATAACAGTTTGAGTGCAACCCTGACTTCTCAGGGAACATTTGTTATCTTTCCAAACATCAAAGTAGTTCCTCATATCAATCATTGCCCTAATAGTAAAATTTCTATCACATTCTCCTCATGTAGCATGAGGTAAAAACATTTGATTCATCATCAACATGTCTGTAATTCATCAGAGAATCAGCAACTCAACATTCAAGGAGATTTCCAACTACAAAACAGGCAGGATTCAAACAGAGCAGCTCTACACGTTTACATAAATCCACAAGACAAAGAAACAAAGGGAATGGTGGGAGGATGAAGTCTGTTAGGCAAAGGCAGAAAATCAAAAAATGCAGTTCAGGGTAAAAACAAGTGCAGCAGGTTCAGCATGATAGACATTCTGTCAAAGGCTGATGGGAAACTGCAGCAGCTTAAATACAACAAGGGGCTGATGGGCTCATGGGAGACAGGTAAAGAGGTGTGTGTGTGTGTGGGGGGGGGGGTAATCAGGTGACTGCAGATCAGGTGGGTCGCACACGTCCTCAATGACAAGAGCTGGACTTTTTTTTTTGCTTTTTTTTTGGGGAGGAAGGTTGCTAACTGAGTGAAATGACCCAAAAGAATTGGGCAATCACGATTAGAGCTTTTTAAAGTAGAATATCACTCAGTAAAAATACCACCAACAATCCAATTCAGTTAAATCAAGCTGCACAATTGCACACACACACTCATAGACTCATAGATAACGGTTCCCTAAATATGTCTGATGTTTTCATCAATATCCATGAATTATTCTCTGGTAAATGAGGAAAATGTCAACAACACGAAAACATTGCAAAATTGAAGACAGTGGGGAGAGAACGCTCTGAATCTACTCCATCAAAAAGATTTGTGGAAAAATACATTTTAGTCGTTTTTGCATAATCCATCCGTGCTTGGATTTTGACGGTCACTCGTCTCGACATCACGTCTCATCTCAGAGTTAACGATGTCGGAGTCGTCAAACATTCTGAATCAGCTGACTCTTCCTCTGCCTCTGGTCCGATAATGATCTGTCAATAAGTAATGCTGTCTCACGATCAACGTTTAATGACCCAGCATTGGGGTTTCACGTAAATTTGGAAACAACAGAGCAGCAGTTCTATGTACACCTTCACGATTGTCTGAGGCCCAAAAACATAAATACCGATTCCATGTCACATTGAAGAGCATCGTTAATCTAGTTTACAATCATCATTACAAAATACTCATCTTAATTAATTTTTTCCACTTAACAAATGAAGTAAAATGTGCGTGAAGGTCCCTAAACTCTGATCATACTTTCTTGCTGCTTTCTGCTTGTCATGAATTCACAAGAGCATCTGATGGTTGAATTTATAGAAGGTGAATTCTGCTCACCTGCCTTGTAAACCTACAGCTCTGACTTTGTCACAATCCTCTTATGAATTCTCGTCCACCTCTTACCTTCACCTTTTGACATTTCCCATCGCGGTGGAGGAAACTTGTTTGACAAATTTTGTCTTTACTTGAAAAATGGGAAGTTTTGACGCCTCGTCGTCGGCACAATGAAGATGAATGTGGTTCTGCTTGCGGTGCTCACGGCTCTGAAAGGAGGACAGGGATGTGTTCTACCATAGAAAAGATCCCCATTGTGAAGGAAGGTTTTGACCATCCTCACACATTACATCAGTACAGCCCCATTAGGAGAATAGAGCCGGCCTCATTCCACACATACTCCTTTCTGTCCAAGCAATACCCAACATCAGGTTATAGATAAAGGGACACATAGCAGTTTATTGTAGCGTCTACGCTCGTGGACTTTCATAGCTAAGTCAGATGCCCCCGTCAGAGAGGCACCAACTCTTTGTGCTCATTGCTTCAATAGCAAGACGTAAGGACACAATGTTATTTAGTTGTGCATGCTTTAGGCTCAGCTGTCCAATAGGATGCGAACACCTACATGTCACATGGAGAGTGACAGCAGTACTAGCCGTTCGTGGATGTGCCGTTGGAATGGGTGACACAAGGTGAAGGAGATGAATTGGGATGCTGAGACATGACAGTTGCTCGTGTTACTCTGTGGGCGTTGTTACATTGTTCTACCTTCTGGTCTCCTTGAAGTTTTGAATGTGTCCCGCGCTCCTACTGGAAACATCAGTATGCAGACTAAAACATTTAAAGTTGAGTAAGTTATAAAATGCAAAACAACATACTAGAGTCAAAACAAAATGCAAATACATAACTTTGTTGTGCTTTGTGACGAAAGCTCAGCAAACTGTTTCTAATCTACAAAACAACATTTGTTTCTGTCACAGTTTGACGTCTCAGGGTTCTGCATGATCTTCTTCTAAAAAGTATTTTTTAACTTTTTTTTTATTTTGACCTTGATGACAAGAATGGCAGGTGCATGTCCAGAAATGCAGACTCTCAATCCGCATGTGCTGTTTCACGTTTACCTCTGTGGTAACTTGATGCAAAGAAAATATGTAAGTGAATGCAAGTAGGTGAATCTTGGGACAATTTAGATCTGACTTCTAATATAACAAATGCACTACACTTAGCTCCACTGTGAAATATTGTCATCACGCTCTTTGGCTGTCTCTACATCCCTGAAGCAAATCTCTTTTTGTCTGAAATCAGCAGCAAATCACAGTCTTTGAAACAGTGTGTCGGATCAACACTCCGAACAACCTGCAGCACGGTGGTGTTGCTGAGGATGAGGTTGATGCAGATTGTGGACACGCAGCTCCTTGGTGAACAGAATGAATTCCTTACAGTGTGGATAGTCAGGATTTTATGTATCTGTTCTTTAATGTCGTGTCAGTGGAAAAAGGGTTTGACATCAGGCTGAGGTCCCAATTATCTCTGGACATTTTAAATCAGCCTTCTCACGCATGTCGCTGTTTAAGAAGATAAAGCAAATCTGTATTTGTCTGCCTGCCTTCCCTGAGGGGGCCGTGTTTATCTCCTCACAGCCATCTCCACTGCAGAGTGTGATTATCCTTTTCTTCTCCGCTCAGCAGTAAAGCAATGTTGTGACTTTCTCAATTCCCGGGTTTACGGGCTGCTCACTTCAGCGTTGACTAGCGTTTGTGAAAAGAGAAAAGGAAATTTTCACGTTTCTCATTCCGGAGGGCTTATTATCAGTGAAGGACAGTAGCGCTGCATTGTGATCCATCAAAAACAAGAGAACTCAAGATCCCAGCCCGCCTCTTTCAGAAAGGTGGAAACGGTCCAACTTAGGGCAGCGAGGACACAGTTTGACGGAGCGTGGGTTTTCCTTCTCCCTATTAAAGGTGTGAGGAGACATCAAGAGGGAGGTAGGCCTGTGTCTGATGCCTGAATGAAGCAGGGCCGTTTATTCGCTGGTCCACAGGGAGATCAGAGCTGCGGAGGTGGACGTGGAAGCTTGATGCTGCTGAGCTACAAAACGCTGGAAGGAAAGATGGTTTAAGTACATCAGCCTGACAAAAGGTTTACCATTCACAAGGAGTATCTCTAAAACTGCTTTTGCTACTTTTAAAGCAGAACGTGGCCCCTTGGTGAGCCACTATTACAATGGTGGATTTTCCTGATAATAAGAGAAAAAACATTTATCTGCAGAGGAAACTTATTCACTTTGCACACAAGCAGATCATCTGTGAGTTTAAGCAGAGTATTCATGTGTTGCACACCCACCTGTACTGCCTTCAGTAATCCATTGAACTCCAGAGATCCTCCTGACATTCTTCCGAGGGGCTGTGTATGTCCGAGCGAGAGCCTCTGGAGTATCCGCTGACTATCTCAACCGAGTAAAAATACATCAAAAAGTACAGAGGAGCCTGTGTGAGAACACAACAGGAGATTGGCTGCAGGATTCACATCAAGCAAAGGGTGTGATGACATTTCTAACACGAGAAAAACTCAAATGAAAAAAAAACTATGGCAAGCACAATACAATAAGCTAACACAGCGTGTATGCCTAGGGCTGCAGGAAAATAACATTGACAAAGGGTCTAAAAATACATCAAGGAGAGAAGAAGTGCTTGATCGAAAGAGAGCAAGGATCTCGCATTGATCAGTACTTTCTAAAGACTCAATCCAGTCAGTCGAGTGAACTCCAGCGACCGGACTCAACCCAAAGTTCGGGGCGACATCTGCTCAAAAACAATCTGACATCTGAAACCTCAAAAACATCATAAAACTTTTTCATTGAGAGGATTTTTCCTTTGTTCTCATGTAACAGTGTGAGAATATTTAATAAAAGAACATTGTATAATCTGTTATTTCAATAGGGTTTGTGAAACTATCTATCACATTGTGGGAACATTTTATTAAAATCTTCAATAACATCCTGAAAACATTTTAGGAACGTTGCATTGAGAATTGTTGTCAATGTTCTCATGTTACATTGCGAGAGCGTTTTATAAAAGAACATTCTTTAATCTGTTACCTCAACATTCCCTTAACAGTTTCAGGATGTTGGAGGCAAAAGGTTCTGTGTTTGTTAAAATAACACATTTTGAGAGCATTGTATAAAAAACGTTCTTTCCTGAGACCTCAAGAACATTTTAGTAATGTTGCATTGAGAATGTTTTGTTTTTTGTTCTCTTATAAGATCTTTCTGTGAAATTCTAAACACTGAACCGGTTTCTTGATTGTTACATTCAAATGTTTTGATGAAAACCCGAATGTGATCTGGGAAACAGATTAGGTGTTCCAAGGCACCTTTCAAACATTATTATTATTATGATATTTGGATTCTCACTGCACTGAAAAGTCTGAAGTTCCAGACCAAACAATGTAGGTGTAAAAAAGCGTTCTTCCATTTCTAATGTAGGCTGCTGTCGTTTCTTTACATGCTTCCTCACTGTTCAGCATCACGCTTGTTTACTGCATTGACTCAAACTGCTGTGTCGCTTTTTCAACAACTTTCTTTTTTGCAGACACTTCCTGCTGCTGAGCCTCGTCTCTCTGCTTTACTGCTGATCTCTTCACCAGTTTGACTTCAACGACACAATACGGGATTTTACGCGTTTCATTTATTCACAGTGCAGTAACACAGAAACAGAAAAGTCCTCCCATATGGCTCATTGTTGCCTGAGACGGCACAGAAACAGTGTTTCCTAATGAGAACAACAGAAAAGCAGTGCAGCTATTTGTCAGGCTAATAATGCACAGTGAAAGAGGCTATTAAGAACACATTGACGAATCTGTCACAAACATGCAGTTTATTTAACATTCACCTTAATACAAAAAAAAGTTCAGCGAAGTGTTTCATGATATTTTACTTTTCAAAAATGTGATGCAGATAGTTTGTGAAACATCCTTAACAAGATTCAATTCTACCACCAGTGCAAGTTGATGTTATTTGCAGCAGCAGCACGTTTAACTCATTTTCAATTCTATTCAAATGAATATAAATCATGATGCATCGAAGAAAACCACTTGAGAACTTACTTCTTTTAAAGCATATTTTCATGGTCATGGAACAAGGGGAATTTAGGCCTGTACGTAATTGGTAATGTCGGGAAACATGGTGTCAAGAAAATCGTTTATCCAGATGATCCAAACCCCTTTACTGTGCACACAAGGAGTTCTAACTTACAACTTATTTGTAAAGACGCAGGAGCCCACATACATAACATCAGATTTGACCGATGTCTCGTGTTGTGTCCGAAATGTTTTTTTTTTTTTTTGCAGATGAGCTCAATATAAAGCCCTACATAGAAGTCACTATATAGGGTAGTCTGGGTTAGTGAGTGAGTGGTTGATTTTGGACACAGCTACTGTTATCCCAATTCCTCTGGAGACAAAACTCGTATTAACAAAAGTACACAAAACCTGATTGGTGACGCTTTCCAGCCACCTCGCTCTTAATGGCTGTTGCTAATGTCTGCTCACTCACCCAATCATTGTTTCTTTCACACAATGCGACTCTCCTCGATTTCAATTCATAAATATCAAACATTTTTAATTATTACAATAGAACCGGACAATACGAACAAATTAATATTTATACATGTGCGAAATATCCCAGAAAGTGAGTTCATTGATATTGTTATGTTGACTTTTTTCTTTTTCTCTCTGGCTGTTTGCTTTCATTGAAACAATCTAGATAAACCGGAGTTTCCCATTGAGCTGATGCATTAATCTGAATCTAAATTTAATTTAATTTCAGGCTTCACTTTAGCCCTAATATGTGAGTTCCGTTAACTTTTTCTAAACCCTCATATAATAATGCTTAATACTAATATGGCCTCTAATTTTCCATGCACAGACCCTGAAAATACTCAGGGTCTGTGTAATAGGTTTCTATAGAGGCTTACTCAGTTGTGTATTTAACTGAGGTGTCACGAGCTCATGGACAAAGGTATTTCTTTGTTGTGATGTTCCGCAGCACAGGTGATAACATGAATGAGAGCAGCACATGCAGGTGTGTCCACAATGAGGAGGAGGAGGTGAGGAGGAGCCGCAGCTGGATGTGCAGACGCTGGATCAACTGCACTCAACAGAGCACACACCTCCTCGCCTTAATTAAAACAAGCCGTTTAGTTAGAGCCAAGTTACGTTTCTCAGCTAAACAGTCTCTGAGAAATCAATACGAAATATTGGAAAACAGGACAAGATTAGATAAACTTTAATGATCTCATTCCGGGCAAATCCCAAGGAGCTGATAGTCAGAATGAGGTGAACAAGAGATTAAAAGAATAGGCAATAATTCAAATGAAGATGATGTCCTTATTATATACCTTTTAAAACAGACAACATTATATATTCATATATAATGCTATATATATATATATTTCTCACAAAATGAATGCACAAGGATTTATATTGTATTTGTGCATTAGTATAAGAAGATATTGAAACAGACATATACATACAGTAAATATGTATATATAGACTGTTATAAGTATATAGGCAGGTAATGCATACAACATTATGAACAATAAATATATAAGTGTGTGTGTGTGTGTGTGTGAAGGTCACAATAAGAGTTATACATGTCAAATAAAACTAACCCTAATCCCGTCTTTGCGGGAGAAACCGGACTAAACCCACACAGGGAGAACATGGAAACCCTCAGACAGAAAGACTGAGGCTGAACCAGGATTCAAACCAGTAACCGTCCTGCAGTGAAGCAACACTGCTAACCACTGTGCAGAGGATTGAGATATAGCATACAGCTAATCCTGCAGAAATGTTGTGTCCTCTTTTTAACCCATTTCTAGGGTCAAATGAAAGCACATAGAAACATTGTTGGTCTCATTCATCCCTTGTATGTTTTCATAGAGAACAAGGTTTTGAAAAGGAATGAATGAATGTCCATGTTGTGTTTGTGGTCAGCAGCTCTGACTGATTTAGGACCGGGTCACACAAACAAAAATGTTTCAGTGGCGAGTCTTCTCCTCCCATTCACTTTCAATCAGCGCAAGCTCGGGGACGAATAAAACATTTGCTTCCGGTGGGGAGGCAAACCGCAGCTCTGGTGAACTCCGACCCACGATATTCCCTCACTGATGACATGTGAAGAGAACTATCACGTGTCAGACGTGCAAGTGGGCTGTAGCCGACATATTGCCTTCCTGAAATGGGAGTCGGGCCTCGAGGTTCTTTCGCCTCCCTGCATGCTGCTTCCTTCACGTCACTGGTGGTTTGTCCATCATCAAGCGAGCAGACAGAGGGTGATGGTTTGTTTTACAATTGCACAGTGAAGGCAGCAGAAAAGAATAGATGCTGTTCGGCTGCGGTGAGTTCAGGGACTGAGACAAAGGTTTAGACTGTATGGCTTTCATGATACACGAAAATACCTCGGGGCTGTCGTTGTTTTCCTGTTGGCTCACAGTTTATAGACAACACCTTTACCAACATTTCCTGCCACCCTCTTGCACACACACACACACACACACACACACACACATTTTCTCAGACACATTAGGCTCTGACTGCAGCTCCAGTCATTCCAGGAAGACAACAGGCACAATAGCACCTCAGAGATGGGAAACGGGAAACCTCACGTGATTCGCTCTCTTCTCTGCCCAGTGCACCTGCACCCAGCGCAGACTGACTCCAATGTCCTGATGAGCAATTTGCCATTATTCTTCTCCTGTCTGATTTCACTTCACACACTTGCTCCGGTTAATTGCTACAAGCCAGTGGGTGAGTCAGAAGCTGGCAGGCGTGTGCGGCAGTGTCTTCATCTCGCCTGTCAGAGCCCACTCTCCTGCAGTCCTGAAGATTTGCAACTAAATTAGCATTTGCCTTCTTTTTTTTTTTTTTACAGTTTTGTGCGAATCTTTTCCTTCAGAAAGTGGAATTTCTATAGAGTTCAACTAAGAAGCAACGGGGCGTGAAGAAGCTGTCACACATGATGCCCAGACCTTCACACATTTAAGCGCTCTGATCCCCTGATTCCTCACTGATGCTCCTGCAGAGTTTCTCTCTTCTCATCTTCCCAGGACAGATTACTTTGCCAAATTTCTCGTCTGCTGTCATTCCTGTTATCTCTGTTTTATCTTGCCTGCAGGGATAAAAAAGAGGTTTCAGATAAACATTTAAGACACTGTGGAGTAGTGATGTGCGACTCACTGCTGCAGACCAAAGTCTATAATGATGACACTGACCACAATTCTGAGGCACTACTTTTACTCCACTAGAGCAATTTGATCAGTTGAGTTACTCTGCATGTCCTGAGCTGTCCTATTTATGCAAACATTGAATTGCTCTCTGTGCTTACAAGGGACTATGTATAAAGATGGACAACATGCTTCCACTTCAATGTGCAAAAATGAGGATAGAAGCTAGAGTCTTCACGACAGGGGGATGGTGCTGCACTGTCCAGACTCCACCCATTCATGTGCTCAACCAATCGCGAGTCATTCTCAGCAGTCAATCATGATGCTTCCTTTCTGTTTTTATATCATTAAAAAAAACATTTAAACCAAATTTATCAGAAACATGAACACTTAAACATCAGTGACAGAAACCAACTTTGAGACATTCTATTTAACATGTTCTCTGATCTGTTCATTAGAACCATTTCCCATCTACTACTATGGAGGAGACTGTGTTTATGACTATATATATTGCAGCCAGCCACCAGGGGCGATCAATATGATGATGTGGCTTCACTTCTGGGAGCTGTCACGTCGTCCATCTTTATTCACAGTGTATGATTCCTAGTGTGACGTTTCTCGTCTTATTTATTTGTATCTTTGTTTGTATTCTTATCTAATTTTGCTTATTCATGTTCACTAATATATGTATTATATGTTTTGTGTAATATGTGCTATCCCTATACCCTTCGGGTTAGGGTTAGGGTTCTTCGAAGTAGAAATTTGTCATTTTGATATAGCGTTCTTTTAATTTTGGTATTCCATGTTTGTTTTATTATAATATATTGTATTTTAGAATAATTAATGAGTCTGTTGAAAGCATGTCTTTGATTTGCAACAGAACATAAAGTTCTGAGCATTTCTTCCACCAATGAACAAAGTTACTGGTTTGTACTGGTTCTGTGTCAGAATCACCATCGAGCTACTTTGTAACAGGTTGGTTAGAAATCCAACGTAACACGATTTGATTGGAGCCAAATGCACTCGACAAAAAGCTGGAATTAATTTCATTCAGTGGGATTACAAAATAAGATTTACAACTGATACGTATGTGCAATACTCATTATTGTATTATTGGTTGAGTAAATACACTAAATAGATCAGCACAGACACCATGTCCTGCATGTGCTTTTGTTGTGACACATGCTCAGTTTATATTAAATGGTATATGGATCTGCAGGAAGGCTGTGCAGCATGCAGCAGATAATACGCCGCTGAAATAAAAGCCTGAGTTAATGAGGGGTGTAAAAATCAGTGCCAATGATATAATGATCACTTACATCCTGCTAAACGATTCCTGTCCTGACAGGAGTGTCCTCTTCCTCCTCCTACCGCGGGGCAAGAGTGGTCTTTGACGCTTCCATTACTGAGTCAAAGAGCTTAAAAGTACAACATTCAAATTCACAAGTTCACACGTCGTGTTTTGTGTCTGGTACATTCCCAAAATCAGCGTTTATCCCCGCACACTTGAATCAGAGAGCGGCGCTTCACCTTCATGTCACCTCGGTGGAGATGGAGAGTGTTAGGCTGTTACATCTTGTTCTTTGTCATTTTCTCCAGTAATACATGGTGCCCTGAAATTCATTAGTACTCCCCACAGCATAAGAACACCAACCACATCTGTGTCAGTCAGCGGCTCTCAAACACCAAACTGAGTGAATGTGGAGCAGCAGCCACGTTTCTAATTCCCATCATGAGTGAAGAAATCAAAAAGAAAAATGGAAGCTTGACCCACAAAAAAAGGCGTACATTACACACACATTCTCATGGGAAGTGGATTTGACAAAGTTAGATTAATGCACGTGAAGCTGTTTCACTACGAGCTCCTTAATCCTCAGTGAGTCTTTATCCGAATGTCAAAATAACAAACACACAAGAAAAATCAATGTTAGTTTATCGAGCTCAGCGTTGAAAACAAAGATTTTCGATGCCTCCTCTTTCTCCCTCTAGCCTTCTTTTTCTTTTTTTTGAATGAAGGAATGAGCAGGGGTAATGTTTGCGGCGACCAGTTTGTGAATATCGGACCAGCTGATTGTTTTTCTCGGCTGGGGGAGGATGTTCTCTTTATTCACGTGCGGGGCCAGGTGAGCGCCAGTGTTCACAGAGCCTCCTGAGATTTGTTTCTGTCAGTCTGTTAGTGCAGAGCGGCCATGATGCTCCTGCTCCTGCTGATCCTGGTGGTGGTGGTGGGGGGGGGCAGGGCTCCATGGAATATTAATGCTCTGTGTCACACCACCTCTCCGCTCCTTGCACAAAAGCTGCTTCAGAAACGTGCAGAAAAAGGCCATTTTCCAGGAATTCTAGAAGTTATCAAAGACTTGGCTCGCATATTTTGATGTCAGTATTGTCGTCTTGTGCACACCGCTGTGCATTGTGGGACAGCTGAGGTGAGGCTTTGGATGGAGTGCTTTTACAGCCGATGGATAAAGGTGGTTGAGCGGCCTGGATGAATATCTCAGCCTGAGGTGACAGTTGACGGACAGTAATAAAGGGATAGCCGATCGGCTCAGTGGGGATGAGTCGTCTGCCCACAATTACAGACCTGTCTGTGTGACAGTCCCCCGTTGGCCTGGACCGAGACCTCCAATCTGAGAGGCTACGGGGCCCCGGCATCTCCATTTTGTGTTTTTTTCGACCAAGTCCCCTCAGATTACCTCACACTTTGATTCCTGCCAGGGCAGAGCGGGGCTGCTCTCTGAATCAGCAGCCAGGCAGAAAATGTGAGGAGAGGCGAGCAGGCTGCATAATTGACTTTGGACAGAAGCGGAGGATTCAGGTGGAGGAGTTGAATCTGATTAGTGACTTCCCGCTCTGTTCAGATCTGTCTCCTTTCAATCCCCACCGAATAAACGTTGACAAACATGAGTAATGCAGATGCCTGCTACTTTCACCATGTGATATTTTCATGACCTCTTCTATTTCTGGTCTCCAGTCTGGTCCTAACAGAGATACTGTTTAAATACTCTTTTTAACCTTCAACTTCTGTGACGTTGACCAATTGGAGCCTTCTGCCAGGAAAGATGAAGTCGCGCACAGATGTAAAGCAAAGCCAAAGAGGAATGATGTAATCAGTTTGGGATTAAAGGTTTTAGGTTTTTCATTCAGGCTTTTCCTTGAACACCATGTTTGAGCTAAATGTAGTCTGTTAAATGAATGTAAAAGTCACAACATGAAAGAGTAAAACAGCATAGGAGTGATCATATATTCTGCATATAAGGAACAAAAGTCATATATATATAATACACATCCTTCTGATTCGGCGGTCTATTCAAAAAGCAAAGATTTCCCATCACCCCCTTTGCTTGCTCCCTGCTGCTCAATTCAGCCCCTCCACCACGCCTACTTCCACCTGTAGGGTCCGGCAGGGAGGTTTCAATATTTTAAATATCACTACTATTATATCACGTAATCATAACTGGGAGTTGTGACTGAGACGCCGAACACTAACATGTCGTGCTTCTGCAATAAATGAGAGTTGTCCAATTAAACTGATATTCCCAAAGCCTGTAAAGAGCCAAGTTCTCAAGGCTCATCAAATAGAAACACATATTGTCACGATTTGGAGTGAACTAAGCGGGCTGGTAATCCATCCTGAGCTGCAGTTTGAAAGTCATCTTAAAACATTCACTGAGACGTCTGCGGATTGGCTCCTGATACATGATACAAGCAAAGCCTCCGTCTGAGCAACGTTGCGAAGCGTCGATGACGGAGGAGCAACTAATGAGCCAGAAAAGCAAGAACCGCTTCCACTTTGTCACATTCTATGAGTTCTGCTTCAGCCACCTCTGCAGAGGAACCAGAGGGAAATGCCTCAATAAACCCGATCAGTAAAGTTTGCTGATTTCCTACCAGCTCTGTGTCATTACAGCGTCGGTTGGAACAGTGTTTGCTTTCGCTCCATGTTGCCTGCACTCAGAGCTCGCTGCTCAGCTGCCAGCGGAACGTGTCGCCTGGCTCCAGAGCTGTTAGTACAACTACAAATTGTGCTTTTTAGCATTTTTTTTGTACGCCTGCCAGAGAGGATCTGCCTAATGACACCACTGTTGCTGGCAGCTGAGCAGGGAAGGTAAACATTTACCTGTGCTACAGAAAAAGTGAAACCAGTTTTAAAAGTCACCCTGTAAATTCCTTTTTCAGCTGATTTAAAAACCACTAACGTCTGACTTTTGTCTGTAATGAGAATGAAAATAATAAACATTCACTCCCAGTAAAATGGACTCTGCAGCAGAGGCGTTACTTTCTTCTTCTTCTTCTTTATTTTGGTAGTCTAGACACTGATGCTGCACTTTTTTCTGCATATGATGTGCATTGAAGAGATTTTATTATCTTCCTCATGCAAGATGCAACACGGGCAAGACAGCGAGGTGAGGGAGCTTCTAACTGGCACGTCTGTGATGTGGAACAGGAGGCAAACGTTTTAACGACTTTGATTACATTTAAAGAAAATAAGTATACTTGCTAATTTTTGTGAAAAACAGAGATTGATTGTAAATCCGGATAAGGGCCGAATACAAAGTTGGACAGTTAATTAACGTCAGTTCATTGTTAATTGCCAGAGCTGCTGACCAAGGTTTTGGTTCCAGCATTTTCTCTCAGGAGGAGAAAGAAGGTTTAAGACAACATAAATTACAGCACATCATTTCCATTTGACCTTTAAATGATGCCTCCAGCTCTCCCGATGACCATGGAGGGCGCTGCTGCACTGATGCTGATCTGAGCTCATAATCTGGCCCAATGATCCTGTAGTTTGAGGGGTTTACAGACGTAATCTTAATGTCATCGACTGAATCCGAGTCTCAGCGGTTTCGTAAAAATAAAACAGATACATCACTCCTGCTCTATTGAAAAGGAGCAGGGAGTGAGAGAATTATCAGAAACCACATTAGCCTTAGTTTATAAGCGATGACGTCAGCATGTTGGCAACTCGCACCAAAACTTTTCACCAACTTTCTGAATTGTTAACCCAACTGTATATGGATCTGAAATGTTTTGATTTTGACACCACATGAGCACAAAAGACTTGTTTCCTGTACCATGGGGGGCAGAAGAAAAAGTGAACAGATGTGTGGAACTATAGCATTAGTGCTTGTTTAATAAGTTATTTGTGTAAAACATGATACACACAAGCACAACCAGTCGACGCCAGCATGTTCCTTTTTATTCTGAAGTCATGTTTGATCCTGTGAGTTTGTGTAAGTTCCCAAGTTTCTGGACTCACCACTCGAATCATTTACTGATCCTGTGTACAATATTAACAAATTTAAACAGATAATTGTACATTATATGTGACTGAGGCAAGATAAGGTTGGACACCGCCACCTGGTGGTAGGGATCAAGAGGATTTATTTAAACAAATGAATTACCCTTAAATACTGCTAATGAATTACACAGACGTAGATTCTAACTTCAAATGGGCACTTTATTTAAAAATGGAGACACAAAATATATAAAGTTGATTAGCACCATACAAACAACAGGCCAAAGAAAGAAAAAGATGCTAATGCCAACTTATTGGGGCCAGAAACAAAAGTAAAAACTTTGGTAATGTACTTTAGAGTTAAGCCAGACAGGCAGGGGGTTTACCGGATTGCTAATAGGCCACTTGGTACCACCGCACACACACACACAGGGTTAAACGTGCACACATTAACACATATGACAGCAGCCTATTTGTCTGCTAGGGGAACTAGAAAAACAAGGGAAAAGGCTGTGGTTAAAATCACACAAATACAAAAAAATTAAAAAGGTTAAATAGCGAATGCTGTAAAATGGCACCAATATAATCCTGATCCATTTGGACATTACTGGACTAAAATATCACATAAAATCACAGCGAATGGGCAAAAGAGGAAACAGGCAAAGCAGCAGTGGTTTGGACAACCATCGTACAGCGAGAATATCCTGCTCCACAGTTAACGGCCCTGGTGTTAACGTGTGGTTTCAGTGATCCGATCACAAGTGGACAGCTCGTGTGTTCGTTCACACCTGGTATTAACATGTGGGCCTGCATGCATCTCGTGAGCAGATGTCACTTCCCTTTACTATATATACAAATAGACACATACATCATTTCCAATCGCAAAGATGCAATGCATGATGGGAAGCAGCTAGAAGTCAATTCAAAATGAAAGCAAGAGCAAATGGCTTCTGTTGTTGTTGCTACAGTTTAAATGACTCCTCCGGCGCCACTATGGGTTTGTAATCAGCTTAGACAGAGGACGTCAGATGAGTAGGAGGTCCTTAGTGTGGCCAGGACCACATTCACGTTCACGCTGCTAAAGGCCAGTCCACCTCTGAACCCGGTCTGGAGTGCATCACACTTGTACATAGACCTGTCCACTTATGACCGGACACAGAAACCACATGTTAATACCAGGTGTGTACAGGGTCACTGTTACTCCAGCACTTCAGGATAAATTTAGGTCTAAATTTGCTTTGTGGAATGTAAAAAGCCTTAAATCTTCGCTGTGGTGAGGTTAAAGTCTTTAAATAGTTAACTAGGGTTAGAACAGAGACAACTTAAAAGGAGACTAACCTGCCCCTGCCATGCACTTCTGAATGCCACCTGCTTTTATCAGGTTCAACAGAAACAATGGTCTCCAGGTATGTGCCTGCAGTGAACAGGGCTTCAATGAAGCAGGATCGGTGGAAGGGTGGAGTTATAGGCCCAAAGCCAACCATATCCTCTACGTGATACCTGACCCTGAAAATATACTTTGAAAAAAGCCAGGCCGGTGAATCCTCAGGTGGTTTCCTTAAATGCAGCATGATATATTCATCTGAACTGAGCCTTCAATATTAATTTGCTGTGGTCCGCTGCTGGCCGAGTGATGATTAGGTCTATCGGTCAAAACCTCCTGACTCTGTGATGCTCGTGTCAAAACCCATTTCTGCTCCCTTCACTGCTTATCAGCCCATGCCTCCTGTGATCGAGGGCGACCCTGGCGGCAGCAGAGGAACCCTAACTGGACTCCCGGCTCAAGAGCAATGCATCTTCATCTCGCCTCTTCACACTCCGCTCAACACGCTAATCTCTGGAAGCTCACATTTACTTCAGAGTTCTGGCACCTGTCTTATCTAAAGGGGATAGAGAGCAGGGGAGGTGTGTGTGTGTGTGTGGGGGGGGGGGTCCTCTTAGTGCAGTTTTACCTTTTGGCCTTGAATTTAGAGTAGAACCTTAAATTCCACCTTTCTAACCCAAACAGGAGGCTGAAAATCCAAATGCAAGTGAGGTGCAGGAGAACCGGGTGGTGGTAAATGTTTTCTCAGAGGGGCCGCGTCTTCTCCATAATTGAAAGGTCGAGCCTCTGAAATCAAAGTGCACTCATGCCTGCGGAATGGATGTGGAAGGTTTGAGTTATGTGTCAAACCAAAAGGCTACGAAAACCAAACCAAACCACGTTTAAGATGCAAAGGAAATATCTCCCTGTGGTTTGAACAGAACGCACGACCCCTCTATCAGCTGGAGGCCTTTGTGTTTTCATCACTGCTGCTGTGAGCCGAGGTTTTCCCTGCAGCCACTGCTCCCTCCAGTGGAAAAATATATTACAGTCACTCTTCATGAGTTCATTTCCATATAAACTGATGTGGAGTTTTTTTTCTTCCTTTAAGCCTCAGTGACTGTTTGGTACAAGAGGTTGTTGCTCACTGAAGCCCCCATGTGGACTGAGATGTTATTATCAGTGCTGGTCTGAGCCTCTGCTGCAGTTTTCAGATTAAATGTCCCATTAAATCGAACTTTTGAAGAGGATCTCATGCTGGACAGCTCAGAGAAAGTCTCACTGCTAACATCCACGAAAAGTTTGAAACTCAAGAAATCCCTGCAATACAGGCACATTAAATTTAAGGGGGTTTTGGTCAATAATAAACCGATTTCCTTCAAATATGAGTGTTACCATTAGAGCTGCCAGGGGAGTGTGTGGAAATAAATCGAAGTAGTTCAGCTATTCCTGCTGTGATACCATTATGGTTTCACTGCCGACAAAATGTATGTCGTTCAAACTTTATATCGTCAAGGGTGAAGAAGCCGCCTGCGGTTCTTTTTCTTCTTCCACTGTTTAATGATGTCAACTTTTTGCAATTGACCCAAAACGTCTGAATCTACCAAAGAATCCCTTTCAAACTGCAAACGAACCGAAACCATAGTTCAGTTTGATCCGAGCAAAGACATCCTGTCTTGGTTGGAATAGGTTTTGGTCCACTGGTCCCAGGCCTTTTTCACAACGGATGGTTTTGGGTCTGCCCCACTGGATAACAACTTGAAAACTATCTGAACACCTGCAATTATCCAATCAGCCAATCACGTGGTAGCAGGGCAAAGCATAACGTCATCCTGTTTGACATTTACAACCTCAATATAAACATATCAAATTTACTTTCAACAAGGCACAGATGTGTGCCCATTTTAGTTTTCGTTAACTTCTCAAATGATTTCATGTTTTATTAATACAACTATGTTTTACTATTATCATCATCTATTATCTATTCATGAGCAGTGGTTGCCAGATTCATCAATAAGCTCTTAAATCTTCTTACAGATACATTGGAGTGCATGTGAAACCTTTATATGGTGCTTATAAATTATGTATAAGGAGACTTTCAGTACTCAAACATGATTACACATTGACTTGAGTCCAATCTGTAATGTATTAGGGTTAGGGTATATATCGATACCCGAATTTTTGACAATCCTCACACATAACTGTACATGCTGCTATATATTATGTATACAACACATTATACAGGAGATTAGTGCCTATCGGATTCCACAGACACTATCTTCTCTCTCAGTCTAAGCAGTACCTGAGGTCAGGTTATAGGTAAAGGACAAACCCACAGTTCAGTGTAGTGTCTACACTTAGCGACTTTCATATCTAACGCAGATGAGCAGACAGAGAGGCACCAACTTCAACTCTTTAGCATATTACATCAGTGCATCAGACAGAGGGACACCATGTGATTTAGGAATGCAAGCTTTAGAATCAACTGTCCAAAAGGATGCGTACACCGACATGTAACATGAAGAGTGACAGCAATTCTAGCCTTTCGTGGATGTGCTGTTGGAATGGGTGACACTAGTAGAGGAAGATATATGGGGAGGCTGTGGGAGGCATAAAACATCAGCTGCTGCCTGAGTTCTCCTTTCACCAGCTTCCAGATAACTTCCATAACAAATTACATCATTAGTGAAAGATGGCTGAGTTGATTTCCCGAATATTTAATCTTCTTTTTGGACGATGTGGAGAAACTGTCCATCTTTATTTACAGTCTGTGGTCTGAACTAACCACGACCCTTCGACTAACCTCTATGGGATATTATGTTGCTTACCAATAAAGACATCCAAATTGAATAAACTACACACTCTGTGGTTTATTTTTTATTCAGTCTCATGATAAACAAAAACACTATATTCATAGCTTAACATTGTACAATGCCAGAAATGTAAATTGTTCTTCAATAAAACCACAAAAAGCAAATAAAAGTCATCAATCATAAAGTTCATTTAAATAAAATAACTCAGGATTCTCTCGGTGTCAGTCTTTTTCTCGGAGCTCATGTTTTCTGTCTCTTTGCTTCTACATCGTGTGTTGCTGACGCCTCCTGATCTCGTTTGGCACCTCGGCCGGCCTCGGCCACCGCTCCACTCAACTTCTGCTCGTTCAAGTCAGAGCTGCTTCCTCTCGGCTGTCTCAGCTCCCTCAGCTCCCTCTTCCCTCTTCTCTCCTCCATCTCTTCAATTTCCTCGGCAAACAGGGTCTTAAGTGCAGGAATGAGTCTGGGGATGATTTCAAAGTCTCCAAAGTGAATCTGAGAAAAGGAGATGATGAGAAAGAAAATGGTCAATGTACCAACTCTGGTTTTTACATTCAGTACGGAGGCAGAGGACAATATACCCGATTTCAGCCTTGACACAGAAAGGAACGATTCTCTAAACAAAACAATAGAAACTCATGAATACAGGTGCTCAGGCAATAGTACTCTTTTCAGAATGAGGTGTATTTTTTACGCGTGATCGTTGACATGTTTTTGGCATGGTGATGATGGATTTGTTGAGATTTACATAGTCTACTTAAGTAAACAAGGACCAGAAGTTCCCCCTGTACTTCAGAAGAAATCATCTTTTCGAGGTCACGCAAACAAATGATCAAACTCCATCTAATGATGAAGGTCATGTGTGTTGACCTTACATTGTTTTCTCAAAATATTATTTTGATGACAAAGAACAAACTTCAGAACTGTAGTTTTATAATTTTTTGGACCAATCTCTACTGTACGTCAATTGTTATTCTATATTCTTGAAGCTATTCTAACTATTGAAATTATTTGTTTGCTCTCACCTGTATATATTTTATTAAGTGATTCTTCCTTTTATATACTGAAGTACAGTTGAGAGCAGCAGGTAGATCACAAATAATTAAAACACCATTACAAAATATAGCTTTACTAAAACTTAAAACGTATATACTTTTTACAAAACATAGGAACTTAAGTAATTTTACATGGGATTTCATCAATAACAGAAAATCTCAGTTCAAACAATAATTAAAACAAAGCCAAGAATCTGACAATTTATGAAGAATTAAATAATTGTTTGAAGGCCACAGCCTCTCTGACCATGGTGTTCATCCCTTAATGGCCAGAGCATATGGATGGATTCGTCCTCCATGATACTGCACCATCTCAAACTGGCTTCATGTGGATGATGGATAACATCAGTGGCCTGCCCCACTCACCAGATATACAGTAAATAAAAGCCTCTGAGAAGGGGTAGATTGGCAGCATGAAGGTGCAGCTGACAATTCTCCAGAGATTGTGACATAATCAAACAAAGTGAGAACTACCCAGTTTTAGTGTAGTGTCCCTAATAAAGTGCTCAGTGACAAGTCTTTTACTCCAAAATTAGCAGGTACACGTTTGTTTGTTTATAAATGCAAGTAAACCTGCTAAAAAAAGCTGGTGGCAGTCAAAGAGTTTCTTAGATTGATGATTGTATCTATTGCCATTGCAGACAAAAGCCAGATGATAGTGGGTGTTAGACCAGTGGAAAAGGGGCTTTAGTGTGTCTGATTGCTGCATCCATGAGCCCATGTACGGGCTAGAGGCAATTTCCCAAAACACAATGCGTGTGACCTGCACGTCTACATCGCAACTTACTTTCATGTGGTCGAAGGATATTCCCACTCTGTCGTTGAAGTCCTCGCTGAAGAGAGGGATCTTAGCATAACGCTGGCTGAAGTGATTCAGCATTATGAACTTGGCGTTCATCTTCATGCCGATACCGATGGCCTGAGAAGTCGTACTGTCGGAAAAAACAATAATCCATAAAGTCACAGATTGGCATTACGCAGCTTTCTCACTCAACTTGTATTTTTCTTATTTTCTCAAAAGGGACTGTTTCCATGTTTATATTGTTTTCCAAAGACATAAAATGATGCTGTTGTGAAGACAGACGCTCACTCTGCAACTATAAAATGTGTAGAAGAAAAACAAATCCATGGCAATTGTCTGAGGAGAGTAAAGAAATTTAATAAGCCACTAAAAAAATAAGTGCAACCTCCAGTAGCAATAGAGAACATTTCTTTAGCTGGCTGACAGCTTTAACTGCTCCAATTTCCCTTTTTCAATGGTTTTAAACATTTGCATGAATTACATTAACTGAGCCGCGTGGTGAAAATGTTTGTTTTACTCACCTGTGCCTCTTCTCCACAGCCTCCTCTTCCATCCCGTCCTCCAGCGTGGCCTCGTGTATGAGCAGGGTTGCATTCCTTCCTGCGGTGGAAAGCAACGCATCACAGAGAAGCACTTAGAGTCTCTTCCTGTCCCACAAGAAATCAATCAGGTAGTCGGCATGATCAAGAACTGGCACGCCCTGTTTGTCTGGTGAGCTGAGCCATTTATAATGAACAGGCATGGGATACGCTCGCTGTCTCTGGGAGGCTTTTCTTGGACTGAATCCAGCCAAGCAATTTAAAAGGGAGTCAATGAAGTGGTATCCCTCAGGAACCATTAGAAGAGCCTGCAAGCGATGAGAGTGATCCGAAGCAGTGAGAAATATTGGATAAATTATTCAGAACAGCCCGTGTAGTCAGGCTAAGGTTAAGATGACCTTATATGAATCTCTGAAAAATTGAGAGCGTACACTCAATTTGCTATTACCAACAGTTTGTCTGTCTAGACACACTTGATTGAAATATGGGCTCTAATCACTCCGAGTGCTACTAACCGATTTGAACCAATCCATCGCAGGGCATGGTGTCACCAGAGAAGGCCAATTTCCAGCCGGAGTTGTGTGTGAAGCTGCAGGCGAAGGCGTTCTTACAGTGACGCACTATGCACGTCTGGAACTGAGGCACACAAACACACAGAATTAGAAGAACACTTAGAAACCTTTTTTCTTTTAAAATATTGAAAGAGGCCATGTTCAAACAGACCTTCTGCAGATCGTTCTTTTTCAGGCAAGCTTTGATGAGTGAACTTGTCCGCTGTGTGGGAGGATCAGCACGATCACATAGAAACTTGTTTGACACGAAACTGAAAACAAGAAAAGAACATTTTAAGACGGTCAAGTTGTCAACATCGAATCAACCAGAACGAAAAAGTCTATGGTACACATAAAAAACACAAGCGGAGGAAAGAGAAGCAGAGAAGAGATCATGTTGAACTATGTCTCTGTTCAGTGGCCACTTAGGACATTTACATTGTAAGTATCACTAGAGCATACACCATGTCTAAAACGCCATGGACCGAAGTATCCACATATTTTCACGTACAGGCTTCAGATTAACAAGGATTTAAGTGATAAATCTGCTGTTTTTCTGAATTTTCTCTTTCACAAGAAAATAATCAACTCATATTTGACTCAAAATGGCACCATTTACACATCAGCAACAGGAAGTGGCGATGCTAACGATTCAAACACTTCACCCAGCCCTCCATTGGAGTAATGGAGAGTAGATAATAATTTCTGTGAACTATCACTTTAATTGCTTGAAGCCCAACAGAATGCATCACCCAAATGGCTGCAGAAGGCGCTCTTCTTCAGTAAAGATGGATAGATACATAGATGGATACTTTGTTAATCGCGTGGGAAATTCGGATCATCCAGTAGCTTGTACACTTAACACATCACTGACATACATACATAAATCACATACGGAGAACAAATTTACAGATACAGGAATGGAATGCAATGTTGTGATTGTGTCAGTGTCCAGTAGGAAAGTGTTCTTGTGCTGCTGGAGTGGATAGTACAATAAAATATCAAATGTATATATATATATATATATATATATATATATATATAGAAACAGCAGAAAAAAATATATATATAAATATCTAAATATATAAGAATATGTAGTGGTAAAATCTGTGCATGGGGCTAGTATAGCCAGTGAAGGGATTGGATAGTACAATAAAATATAAAATGTATATATATATATATAAAAACAGCAGAAAAATATGTATATATAAATATCTAAATATATAAGAATATGTAGTGGTAAAGTCTGTGCATGGGGCTAGTATAGCCAGTAAAGGGATGGACAGTGGGTTGGTATATAATAATGAGATGAGATGAGAAGGGGAGGGGAGGGCAGACTGAGGTAGACTCATGCAGGGAAGATCACTCCCCCTCCTTCAGCATGGCGTTACGTAGCTGAATGGCCCTGGGGACATAGGACCTCCTCAGCCTGTCGGATGAGCATGACAGGAGTCTGCCACTGAATAAGCTCCTCTGTCCGATGAAAGTTCTGTGTAGTGGGTGGTGCTCATTGTCCAAGAAAAGTTAATATCTGTTTAATATTTGGTTTTGGTCTTTTCCCAAAATTTCCTGATGATGAAGAAAAAAAACTGTACATCGGACCCATCCTAAACAAAAACTGTTTTACATTCTGAAAGTGTGAAGCTCAAGTTTGAGATGTAGTGTTAAGATGTCTTTCGTGTCCACTTACTTAACATGGCTGAGGATTTCCTCACAGTAGTCATGATACTGGTTGAGCCAGGTCATGATCTGGGACGGTGCAATCAGGTAAATGGGGCTCAACTCTTTTCCTAGAGTCATCTAGAGAAATAAATGTGATAAAGTTAGTCAAAGGCAATCATGTCAAATTCATACACACAAAACATGATCATAGAGTAATATCATAGAGCGATGACCTTGTATAAATAGCAAAGACAATTGAGAAAACCTTACGACACATAATTGCAAAAACAAACCAGACAACATCAGTTGAATTGAATTCAAGCAACTTTAACATATTAAAAGAGCAAAGGAAATAGTGTAATTGTATTCAAAATTAGATTTTATTCTTTACCATTGCTCTTTCCTTCTGGTACAACAGATTCAGCAGCCCCTGAGACAGAAGGGTTGGACATCAGGATCAGTATTTACCAGTGTTGTGTTTAGTTCTCAATTCACCATGATGCAGGGCTGCTTACTGTGTGGTGGTCAGCATGCATGTGTGAGATAAAGACAGTTGAAATCTTGGAGAGCGCTTTGTTCACGTCCTCCCCGTAGTGTCTGCAGAGCTGACCGAAGGTTCCCTCTCCACAGTCCAACAGGATCGACTGACTCGGGCTACAAACAGGAGTAAACACATGCATGAAGGAAAGGTTAGAAAATCTACACTGGACAGAGGAAAATACAAATAATGGTCTGCCTTTATTCTTGTGTTTCAAGGTCAGTTTTTCTGCAGGTTTTAACAAGTTAAACCAAAGACTTTTAAGACCATTATGAACAAAATTAAACATATGAAAGAATATCAGTATCCAAGAATTACGAAGTCTTGCTAACAAACTAACTAACTGGTGAAAACACAACCTCCCTTGGTGGAGGTAGCTAAATGGGTTTATAATCCATGTCTTGGTTTGTGAATTAAATAAATAAGATCCACACCTGATATTTACTAAGGTGCCACTGACGTTTCTGATCTTCATTGGAAGAGCAGATCCTGTTCCCAAGAAAACCACCTCTGGGTATTTCTCTCCTCGTCCTGCAGTAGAAAACATTTTAGCATATACATGTACAATGTCAGAGTAGGCCAACATAAACAGGCCGCGTTATTAAAAATGAATTTAAATAATTTTCTTGAACATTGCTTCTCTTCAATCTAATAAGTTTTTGTGTAAAAGCTCAAATGTGCCTCTGTATTTCCAGAGAACTGACCAGAAGGCTCTGCAGCATCAATGGAGCAAATCTTCCTGCACTTTTCCACCTCTTCCAGAAAGTTTGGAACCTCGGAGGCCTCTTGCACAAACTCCTCAGCGTTGCAGGAGGGGATAGCATCTCTAACGAATGAGATACAGAGTCAAGAAGACACACACCACTGCCCACAAAAGCACCAGCAAGGGAAAACAGGGATTCTTTTCAAAGCGCCTCCATAGGGCTTGACAGAACCAGCACAGAAAAAAAAAAAACACACTGACACTAGTAAGACGAGTTTACAGAAGAAGAGGAAGAAAGAAAGAGGTTGAGGGCAATGGTCCATTCCAGATTGTTTTCTGTGACAAGGCGGCACTCGGAGCTGCAGAGTAACACAGGCTAAATTGGGGGAACTGAAGGACAGACTAACCTTTGCCACTCCATTACAGGTCTGAGCTGGAACTTGAGCAGGCACTCGGCTCTGACGTTGGGGACATGCAGGGCGGCCTGAGGCTCCTGAGGGAAAAAAATACGGTTTAATGATGTTTTCTTTTTGTACCAAATCTGATTCATTACTTTGAGAACTCTTGTTTTGAAAGCACTAACACCAGACCTCATTTTACTCTCTGGGAAATAAAAAGTGTTGTCAGTGACATGAATGTTTGTTATAGACTTTATAGAAAGAAGGCAGGATGGCTCATAAAGGTGAAGCCAAAGTGCTTTGATTGCCCCCTGGTGGCTGACTGCAGTGTAGGTCAAAAACCCTGCCTCCTCTATATTTACGGATAGGACATTGACCAAACTAAAAATTATAAAACGATAAAGAGAATTCTAAAAATAAAAGCATTGTAGCACAGTTTCATCCTAATCTGTAAAACTGATTTTCTGAACTCTCCTTGATTAAAAAAAACTCCCTGATGAAGGCATGTGCAGCGGAAAAAATCAAGTAGATCCCAGCCAACGTGTCTGAGCCCGAACCCAAATAATCATTTCAAAAATCCAAAACATTTACAGGCTAAGGTCAGGTGTGAACACTGTAACCTGAACCATTGAATACAAATAAAGATGGACGTCATGACAGCTCCTAAAAGTGGAGCAAAATCCTCTTGGTGGCTGACTATTATTTGATGACATAAAAACTGGTTAAAACATAATGATTGACAGCTGACACTGACCCACGAATGGAAGAGAGCATACATCAGTGGAACCTTGATACCTTGGCTCCAGCCCTCGACCACTACTGCAGACTCTGGCACCAAATGGTGTGTGCAAGATTGCAGTGACAGTATCCAAAATATTTGTGTTTATTTTAGTAAAATGGAAGGAAGGGGAGCCGTCGTCCATCTTTATTAAAAGTCTACAGTCTATATTTTGAACTAACCACGACCCTTTGACTTGCTATGGGAAATGATGATGATGAATAATACTGAATCGGTGCAAGAAGGCAGCGTTTTGTTCCGGTATAGTTTGTCTTCCTTTCTTGATAGTGGGAGGAAGTGGAGAAGTGTCATCCATCTTTATTTACAGCCTATGGTTAAGAATGAATAGACGTTGACCCAGTGCCTTGTTAAAGTTAATCATTGTCTTTCATGTGTGGATTCAAAGTTCCTCTAGAAGAAAAACCTTCTCCATCATCAAAGTAAAGAAGTCTGACCATCTCGTGGAATCAAAATGTCCAATTCGCACTAAATAAGACACTGTACTTCCTTGCAACAGGGCATGAAGGTGAACGGTTCTTCTGATATATGAGCCACATTAAGACAGACTGAAATTTCTGGAATTATTATTAGATGTATAATTCAAGAAGTGACAGCCAGTTTTACCTTGCTTTGTGAAGAGCTGAGTTGTGGAAAGATCTCAGGGTGAATCATGTTCAGCTGAGCTTGAATCTTGTGACTTCTGATGTTGTGGTCAGTAGAGACCTGCTCATTCAGGATCAGGTGTTCTGTCGTGGATGGAAACCTGCAAAGACAGAGAGAACCTTCAGCCTCTGAATATCAAACGGTAATAATCTCGATGGAGTCTGGGTTTTACAGTGTCAAATGTCACACCTTTCCATCCACTCTTTGTATTCATCAGTTTTCAAAACAGACTCTGGGGTCATGTGAACCACCAGCACAGCAGAGTCCTCCATCCCTCCCGTCTGGTGTCTAAACGGGACGAGAGACTGAACTCAGTTTCATTCAGCAAAAGACACAGAGAGTGTTTCAAATCTAAGTTTCAGATAATCAACGTCACCTCCTCAGTTGTTGGTTGGTGCAAACACCTTTGATGAACTCCTCAGACGGACACTCAACAACGATAAAGATTGGTCCGGGGTCAGTGGGAGTGCAAACCTGCTCAGGTCGGATCTAAAAGGAAACGACAACAACAACAACACTGTCAGCAGACACAACCAGTAGCTGCAGTGTGAAACGTGAGAGGCTCCATCGTCATACAGAACCTCTTTGCCTTCGTATGTGATACTTTGGCCACACTTCAGAGCGGTGATGAGCGGACCGATGGCTGCTGTGCCTCTGTCAGGAAAAAGATTTTATACGAGTCAGGATATAGGGGACAAAATGTAAATAAAAAATTATGAAAGACATCAATGTATTATGTAATCTAAAAATATTTAACCTTTTTGATCAATCAGATTATTGATAAATTCAAACACTCAATTATGAGGTTTATGAATCTATTTTCGGTTTTGGATACATTTTTAATAATAATTTGACATGTTTTGTGGGATCTTGGCAAAAGTCATCGATTCAATAATTTGTCAAAATGTTCTGCCATTTTATGAGTCAAAAAATAATGAACAGATAATGAAGTTACAATGAGGTTTTATATTAAAATAAGGACAATATTATGATCTAATACATGTATATTGTAGATTCTACAATAAACATGTAAGCAGGTCATGAAAGTCTAATGCAGCATTGTATTTATTATCTTAATAAAATGTTTTATTTCAATCCTATAAAATAAAGAATTGATAGTAATTGTGGTTATAATAAATCCATTCCCACAGAAACAATTTAATTTATTGGCATTGATCACCAGTGTTGATATCTAATCAGTACGATGAATGTAATCCACTCACACTGGCAGTCCCAGCTCCCGGGCCTGAGGGACCAAGAAGCTTCCTCTCTTTGGGTGAAGCTGTAAAATGAAAAGAATGTTGTGACACAAAGTTCCTCGATCTGTACATCGCACTCACAATGAGGTTAATAATTATAGTTTCCCACCTTACATATAAAGGCAACCACCAAAGACGTGTCTCTATTCGTTGTACGTCTTTCACCTACAAGATATTAGAAACAAATAATGTTTTCACTGCATTTTTAATCAAACATCAGTTTGACGTTTTCTCTCAAGTGGCAATACCTTCAACACATGAAGTCAGTACGAGGGATGGCTCATTTATTTTTAGGAATTGTCGTTGTATATTTATCTGGAACAATCCACATGAATAAATGTAATGCACAAGAGTTCCCACAGTTTATGGTCTTTGTAGAATTAATGAAGTTAGATATCACATTGTATCTTTGCTTGAAATGTCCGTCCCTGGTCAGTACAAATTTTCAACACTGGTACAAAGAATCCGATTCGTTCCAGGAAAAAGAAACACAAACTACATCACACCTGTCTCTGACTGATGGACCACACAAAGGATCTCAGCACAAGTTGAGTGAAACACTGGCACCGTAAAGCTGACCTTTTGGTTATTTACCTGTCATCAAGTAACAACTTTTTCTTTTTTGGCATTTGTGTAAAATTAGGTCAAATGAAAGGTGAAATGGGAACACACCTGATAGTCAGAAATGTGATGTGTGCAGTCAGAGAGACATTGACCTTTGCCGTTCTTGAGATATCATGTTGATAAGAATGGGACGGACAACCTGAAAACATAATGCCTCCAGCCACCGGCTTGTTACTGGCGTGGAGATATAAAAACATGTATTGTGAGAACACAGCGATCTTTGACCATAAAAACATAATCAAATCATCTTTGAGACCATGAGAATGTTTCTATTAAAGTTGAAGAGGTTCCTGAAATATTGCTTCCAGGGCACACAGACTGAAAATGTATTCTGCGCAGGAGTAAAAACACAGTTGTCCAAAATGTTTTAAATTGCCGTGGAACATTCCTATAGTGGAAACACACCAAAGGATTACAACCTTCAGTTTGTCAAATGTCTAACTTCCTAGAGACCCTCAGGAGGCCTCCAGGTTTAACAGACAGCTGACTCACCTGGACTGCGTGGACCACCGCCACGGCTGTTAGAGTCCATGTCGTCTTTCTTTGGAGAGGCAGGACTCCGAGGGGGGCTGCTCGACCTGGGGGACAGCCTTCTGCCAGGCCCCCTCGACTGAGCTAAACAGTGAAGATCGAAAAAGAGTCAGGAACGCTTTCTGAAACCGAGGTTGAAAATCAAAAAGCAGAAAAGATTCTCAAGTACAAGAAGAACATGTAAACTCACCAAAAACTGGCACTTGATAAACGGTCATTGTATCGTCTGAGTGCGCCTCGTCAGTGTACGGTCGAACGGCTGCAAGAACCCGACACAGTCAATAATCAAAGTGATTTCAAAATTTTATATTAATCTCATTCAGTTCAGCAAAGTCAACGTACACAGCTTGATGTCCTCCAGTGGTCCTGAGAACGACTTGATGGCATTCACATAGTTCTCCTGTGATTAAAAACAAAAAGGAGAGACGGCAGATGTGTTACATTCCAAACTCCTGCAGGTTTTGTTCATAAAGTACAATTGCGTTTCTCACCAGCTGTGGAGGTCCAGAGAGGACACACTCAGGGACACCGGTGTCCTTCAGAGTCAAGATCATCCCTGCAGAAAAGACAGCCGACACCGAAAAGTGCTCAGTTTAACAAATACCTAGTTCTTAAATCTCTAGCTTCAGCCCTACTAGCAAAAGTAACCCATCCATTTTTTTTATTATAACTGTTTAAAACATTCTTTGTTAGACTTTTTGTTTGCTATAATGCAAATCTGCTTTTGTATGCGATAAAGTCTCAATTTTAATTTAAGTAATTTTCATTCGTTTGGAGGATTTGCTCGACATCTAAACTGATGTTTTTTATTTAATTTATTAAATATCTTCTAAGGTTGGACTTTTCATTTGTAGTAACTGTTTTTTTAGCCACCTGGGGGCAGCAGAAACAAGCTGTGAACACAATCCCCACATGAGTTGATGAATCTCCAGTGTTTACAAGTCACATGAGTCATGGTTGTGTCCAACATTTGTCCTCTTTCAGCATTTTTTTTGGTGGAATATCAGACTATTTAGCTGCTAAATGTTCCCCAGCTGCTCTGCACCTGTGTCTGTCTCAAGTTTGCCTAAATCTGTGAGAGCAGTTGTGGTGAACCCGACTGCGGCACCTCTCCTGTGTGGGGATTTTGCTACAGGCTCATTTAAATCGTAAACAAATGATGGTACAAATTGTGAGAGGACTTACGCTGGATATTAACTGAACCCCCAAAAACCTGCTATATATATATTTGATATACAATCGTTTTTGTCCCTTAATTATTGCAATGCAACATATAGCTTTATCCACTGATAGTATTCATAAACATTGGGCTCCTGAACAAGCGTGTCTATATTCTGTGTATTCCCATAATATCCTCTTGTTATAATTCAATGTGTGGACTCGATCACTAGTTCAATCTGGTGCTACACTGCTTTGACATGCAGCAGCTGGTGTTCAGGTTTGGTTTTAGTATAACATTTTCTAAATCTTTTGTCTTAATCCTACTCAAGACAGAGTGTGTACAAACACCATCATTGTCAATAATATGGATATTTTGTCATTTCAACTGCATTATTATCAGACGATAGATGTTACTGACCCGATAAACCTCCAACGTTCTTCCAGCTCAGTTTGGTCAGGAAGATGTTGTCGAGACGAGCAGCTCTCAGTCTGTCAGATGAAAACACATCCATGTTCAGCTTCAGTGTCTTTGTCAATATACACCTTTAACACCGATTATACTGTGACAGAAAAAGTGACTTACTTGTGTTCCTGCATGAGTCTCTGTGTTCCTTCCCCACAGTTGAACAGGTACCTGCAGCAGAGAAGGGGGGTAAGAAGAAAAGGTTCATATACAACTGTGGATAATATCTTTGCTGTGTTTTGTCTGGGCTTTAGAGGCTGCAGGACCTTTTCAGGTTTAGCAATATCATAATGTCCTTAATGTTATTCCTCATCATAAAGGTGAGATCTACTTCAGGTCAACATTTTGAGATCATCAGCAGATATTTAAGTAATAGTTTTTTTTACAGGCTAGTTTTTGAAACACATTAGTGTCAATTTGATGTTCATTTCAGACCAGTTGTGTTTTTATTAGATGCAAAAAGTACAAGCTCTTTTCCAGATCCACAATTATCAGTGAGTTCTCCTAAAAAAGCAGTATTATGAATGATTATAACAGTTAACGTTGCATTGCAACATAAGTTGGTTTATAATGTCATCAATTCAGAAAGTTTGGTAGTTTTGAGACGTTGAGATTTCATTACCTATGTATGTTTTATTGTAGAATAATTGTCTGTTATTTTTATTGTTGATATAGATTATTATTTGTGACAATTAATTGAACTATTGTAGTTGGTTGAGGTGAAGCTAGTTTATCATTATTTAAATATAACTGGAGCTAATGACTTTATTCCTATATTAACGGGTTAATCTACCGTTTATTTTCTTGAACAATACATTATGATCTTCTTGCGAGAAATTTATGAAAGCAAAGTTATGAGAAGACTTTTCTGGTAGTTTCTTTTCGTTTTCTTTTCTTTAAGTGTAGAATGTGTATATGTTTTGAAAATTTGAATTTTTAAATGAACTGAAGGGTGGGTAGTGGAGTGGAAAGCACAACTTTCTCCTAGAGTAATTAAGTACAGTGAAATATAAAGTGTCCTGAAATGCAAAACACGTTTAACTACATGTGGGTGGTGGTGATACTAATCTGGATTGTTATTGACATGCATCTGAAGCCAGTACCTGTTGTACTCGGAGAAGACATAAACGGACGCAGGGGTGTCTCTGCTCCCAGCACCGACCACCTGCACGTAGACGGTTGACGGTCCGTGAACGTCCCCTCGCTTGCTCCTGTTCTCCCGGGTTTTCAGTCTCCTCAGCGGCTCCTTCTGCTTCCCTTTCTTCGGACCCAGCTGCTGCCTCGTGTCCGGGTTATTATGGTCCCCATAATTGCTGCCGCTGTTAGTCGCCATTGCTCGGAGATACTGTGAAAGAGTTGGAGAATAACGACGAGCAGCTGGGAGAACTCTGCCTTTCACAAACTCAACCGTCAAACACCTCAGGCTCAAACGAACCGTATTCATAATAAGAAACAACCTCGGTATTTAAAATAACCTTCAGCGCCGACACGTTAAAGCCTCAGTTAAAGTCTGGAAGCGCATCTCTACTCGCTGCTTTAGGTGTTAGTGACATAAGAGACGTTCAATGGACCTTTCCTCGTTCACTGACACATGTGAGTCCATTTCCGGCATCTAAAGATGACGTCAAACGCGTCTTATCGCTGATTGGTGTAGGGGATTGTTTAGCAATATGTACAGACCAATCATAAAGGCTGTTGGGGGGAGGACTATGAAGGACAAAAAAATGACACAAGAATAAATAAATAATAGTTTGTGATGAAAGGGGCTATTTTTGTATGTCCACCTATTTCTGTATAAATAGTTAAATGTAAATACACTTAGAAACCATTTAATTACATACTGAATTATTTCTGCATTTGATTATTAATGTATTAGTTTATTTTATTCATTATTTATTTGTTGTCCTTCATAGGGCTTGGAACTCTTCAATATAAACAAACAACTACAATATAAGACACCTAAAAAGATAATTAGACAATTTCTGAAGCAGTTTTAAAATATTGATTATTGATCAAATTAACTCAAACATTACTCACATGGAATTATGACAGAGTATGATTATGTCATAGCATGAACAGCTAAGTTTAATGCTGTTACTTGCCCTTAAAATAAGCATATTATTATAAGTAATAGATATTTTATTATATTCTTTATGTTAAATAAATAATTTTATTATCATTATTATTCTTTAAATACACGATGTTACATAGGGTTATCATTGGCCCTCATCTACACAATTAACGGACCTATGTGAAGACAAAAAATAATCAAGTTAATGATCATATTTAATATCATAAATGATCTGAAATGTTTGCAGTGGAAACTTTAAAGCCTTGGTAGGTAAGCTACAATAAATCGTTGTACATAGTAGAAAGCACACCACAACCACATGAACAATCTGACTTGCATATAGGTCATTTACTGTTGTTTGTTTATGGATAGTAGAGCTGCAACGATTAATCGATTGCACGGTCAAAGAATTATAAATTCATCTGCGACTGGACATTTACTGTTTTAAAGATGATTCCATGTTTTGCTAAAGTTGTTTTCTTCTTGTGTAAAAGGGAAATATAACAGTTGACCATAATATAATCATGTTTATTTACCCTTTGATTGATCATGAATGTAACCTTGACCAGACTGTTTCCTGTACTACTAAATGAATCTTTGCCTGATTGCTTTAACAAGGCATTGTTGTATTCATGTGATCAGAAGATCCCAACCTTTGACTTTGTAACAAACCCCAACTAGAGTGGGAGGGGTTAGCCAAATGTGTAAAGAAAAAGAACTGTTTCCCATCTTGGGGGCATATTACAAACTAACCTTTGTGGTATGCACCCAGCTCGAGCATTAAAGGTAACAATACTATATGCGAATTGTGGCTCTCTCTCCTCCTTGTTAAGGTGGGAATGTAGAAATTGCCATGACAATTTTCATATAGGATATTTAAGAGAATCTCTTTGGATTTTGCACCGTCACTTTGGGTCTTTTGGAATTTATACAGGCATTTTTCCCAGTATGTTTGTACATTTTATAGACTAAGACATAGGTTAATCAAGAAAATAATCAACTGATCGTTATTAGAGTAGATAATTTCGATAGCAAAATTCGTTTTGTTGCAGCCCTATTTAACATGTTTCTGACTAAATAATACAAAGGTAGTTTTTTTTTAAATTATTTAAGAATGAAAGTCCCAGTTTGCAAGTTTTGTTCTAAATGTGTTCAAATGTTCACTTTTGAATCTACATATGGTAATTATGTTTGAGAAGCCATATAGATTTAAGTTTATTTATATTTCCTTTGTTTACTGTGTTTTGAATAAAATTTACCTGATTGAGAACTATTCCTGAAATTCTAAAGTTAACCATTTGAAACCAGGAGAGTGGAGGCTGTGGCCAAACCCTAGTCAAAGATTATAGATGTTAGCAAACTGGATACACACACACATCTGGTTCCAGGTGTTCAAAACTTGCACCTAGACTTCAAGTCAGAGTCACCATACAAAACATATTTTTGTAAACCTTATTCGGAGAAAAAGAAGAAGACTCAAACACACCTTTCCCTTCCCCTCTCTTTATTCCTATATCAGCATATCGTTTGTTGCACAGTGAGCACTGACTGTTATACAGGTCTAACATGATTCTGACCACCGACACGTTCACCTTTTTAAACTGCTTTACACCCAGAGAAGCAAAGTTCCATTAAGATACCAAACACGATGCTTTCATTCACGTACATGGAAGAAGTGGGACAATTCACAAAGAGCATGATTCCAGTATGTTGAAGAATCTCCACATCAGAAACTCCACATGATTTTGGTTTCCATAAATACAAGTTCCAGGCAGTTTTGTTTTTTTGTTACTACTAATCACCAAGATGCATCCATGATTGACTGATTGATTCAGCTGCTATTATACTTACACTGCGCGTCAGTGCTTGTGAACAAGAGAGAAACAGAGGTGTGTTAACGTTTATATATTATACAGACATGACTGAAATTTCCACCACTTTTGCTGCAAGTGGTGTTTATTTATCTTTTAGGCTTTACAATTCTCTTAACACTGCAATAAGGGACCAAGCAAATTTACATGAGGAATTGTTTTGTCTACTTTGTTATCTTTTCTTTTTTTCAATGTCTTTATTGTTGCAGACTGGTGCATGTTTATTCATATATTTGTGTGTTTTTAGTCCATATACATGGGGGAGCTGGGAGATGTTGGCATCTGATCCATGAGCCTGCAGACGTAACTGGCAACATCGACCGTGCGCTCCTCGTACATCTGAATGAACGCGTCTCTCTGGAAAGCAAAAATGTCAATTTATTTATTATATTAAAACAAGTTTCTGTGCAAATTTCAAAAATCATTATTATTCTTTGCTACTGTAACATAGAAGCAAGATCTAGCACAATCATTTATTTGGTGATTCTTAAAAGGTTGAACCATTCATTTGGTATTTTCTAAGAGAGAGGGTTGTAGACGTCATGAGGACTCGACATGAACTCACCAGTAGCTCTTTGTACTTTGGCCTTTTTGACTCATCCTTAGTAAGGCTTGAGAAAAATGATAAAAAATAAGAACGGTTTAAAACATTGGAGAATGCAGTTGACTCATGTGAGACCAGGCAAGAAATTTGTACAGAACAAAACATTGAAAGCAGAATCAATTCCCCGATACAGTATTAGAACATCACAGAAAATCTCAAACGGTGCATTTCCATTGGCACTATGGCATAATGCAGCAGGATAAATTCCAGTCTTTGCTCACCACAAGTTGACAAAGGCGATGAACGTGGGCGAGAAGCGCCTTTCCTCCGAGTTGCTGAGCTGTGGAGGGTCTCCTCTCACCACCTGGGTCAACTGGTCAAACACACTGTTCCACTTTGGGTAAGGAAACCGTCCTGTGGCCAGCTCGTACTGAAAACCATTTTATACAGAGAATATCAGTTCTGTTGAATTCTAAATCATCCAAAACTTGGATATTGTTAAATATTCAATATTTACACGTATAGTAAAAAAAAATCGTGCAGTGTGAAATTTAGTTATGGGTAAATAAATTGTAGACAATTAAAATAATTTTCCACACTTTTTTAGAGATCTATGGACATCAGAGCAATTTACTCACCAGTGTGATTCCCAAGCTCCAAACATCTGAGCGCACGTCGTAGCCTTGCCTGGAGGCGCTCGGGTCTATTCTCTCTGGCTGAAAAAGAAAATCCGGTTCAAAATGTGTTTCCAGAAACAGTATTAAACAGCCTAACCTGATTTGAAACAGAGGCACAATGAAAGCTGTTGTGCATTCTGACAACTTTGTGCTTTGTGGTGACTGGGATACAGTTTGTAATGGAGGAAATATGAAGTAATAGGAACACAGGTAAGTGATACCTGCATGTATGTAAAGTCCTTTATAAATAAAATTGCATTGCCATATGAATCCACATTTAAATTAAATAGATCCAGATTTTGCACCCAACTTATAAATAGTTATAAATATCAGCCCCTTAAACATGCCAGCATTCTTCATCAAGATCCAAATAAATGAAAAGGTTCCAACTCATGCTGTTAAAGAAAGCCACGGAAACATATTTAAGTCGGCCCCTGATCCAGATCTGCAACGAAATGAGTTCCTCCCGACTCATATCACATTCTTCCACCACGTTTTTGTTGTACTCGGTACAACATTTTTTGCATAATCCTGTTAACTAATAAATTAACGAACATGGGGGAAAACATAACCGCAGAGGCAACTATTAGACCATTTCGATCATTTGGGTGGATTCTTGTTAGTTTTGCAAACCACCAGATGTCACTGTGTCTCTTCAGTCTAACTCCCCTGAGCTTCAAATCTTGTTCAGGACACCCATCACAAAGGAACTCAGACATATGAGAAGGGAATGTAACTGTAACAAAAAAAAAAGAGGTATTTGTGTTAACCTGTTTTCCTACACTCTGAGATCATCAGAGGAAAACAGGTGTTCATGAATGCGACAAACTCTCCCACCCCTCCGGAAAATACCGAGGCAGCTCATCACCTCTGGGCATGTTTACACCTGCACGAAGAGATGCATCAGCTCCGGAGCTCACAAATCTCTCTGCACGCTTCCTTATTCCTGCCTCTCAGGACTCCAAGCGCTTTACACGTCTGCCAATTCTGTTCATGTACAACCTCCTCGTCAGTTGCTCTGAATTCAAAGAGCAGACTTGGTAATGAAGTGTCTCCAGGAGGCTGCAGAAATCTGCTGCCTCTCCTGCTGCTGTGCTCTGCAGAGGAGCGAGCACCTCTCTAGCCCATTCACAGGCCTGAAGTAGATGCTGACGTCACTAAGCAGCACAATGGGACAGTCTGTGCTGCAGCAACGATGAGATGTTTTTGGTAGAGCAGAGGACGAGACTGCAGAGAGTCTGTTCGCATCTGCCAAGACTGGAAGTGTTGGAAGACACTCAGCTTATAAACTGTCTCCAATGTAAACAGCATTAGTAGGGAAGTGATCAGACAACAATGTTAACGTTCATAGCTTCCACCTTTGGATCTTTTTAACCACTTTACAAAATATGTAACTAGAAAATCATCTCTGAGCTCTGGAAACTGTATATTAGTGTCTAACCTCATTTTTTCAGTTTTCATAGAGAAAATAATGAATAAAAAAAAAAAAGAGACCTATTTCCACCGAACTTGGTTGAGGGATGGGGCAAGAGCTAGGGTAGTATGCATTAAATATTTGTGAGGATCCAGTTAAAAGGGGCTGATTCAAAGAGCTGACACACTTTACTGTATGTTGCAAGATTTTCATCTGGAAATACAGTTTGGATCTTGATGTAAAAACAAGAAAATTATGACGCATTTATGTTTAGGCGATCTATGAGATTGGTGCAGTATTCGATACTGATCCCGATCTGGTGGAAGAAAATGTTGAATCCCCGACTGGTTGAACTTGGTGGAGGTAAGAGCTCCACTCAGTGTCATTACAGTTTCAGTGGCAACATGACAGAGGTCTGAGACTAATTACCAAATCTGTGAAATCTCATTTATAGTTTTGTTTATTCAAACCACAAAATTCTGTATTTGCAGGTTTACATGGGTTAAATTTGAATTAAAAAACTGTAAGTTAGACCACAATGTACTACATTATCTTTAATATATCCTATATAAAACTGTTGTTTATCTATATCTGTAGTTTTCGTATGGAAGGGTATTGCATTCACTTTAGTTTTTCAATAGGGTTTTAGGGAATTAATGAGATTCATATTCCAAAATAAGGTCATAAATAGCATAGAGAGCGTTGAAGCAAACATATCCCATCTGTGTAGTTTGAGGTTGAGACACTGGGAGATACTTGAGTCTTTAAGTAAAATTGAACTTGTAATCTAACGAAGCTCTGAATAACAGCAGCGACCGTATACTGTGGATGAGAACAACAAGGACTATATACTACAGTAGCTAATTCTATAAAGGTTCACAACCTAACAATATTTTCATTGTAATGTTAGAATCTTGGTTTATGTATATATAAATAAAAAGATTTGCAACAACATTGTCAGCGTTACTGCACAGTGCTTTGGAAATTAAACTTAGTGCAACTACATGTACAAGTACAAATGTAAATGCTCGACAAACCAGCCACAGACATGCAAGACTATCATCATCTAGAAAGTAACTAGAATGGCACTCAGTAGATAGTAGACCTTCACCAACTGTATCCATAAATGCAATCAATGTGCAACAAATTTCACAAACTCATAAAAATCTGTCCGATATCAAAATATGTCCCATCTCACAATGTTAAAGAAATAGATTAAAAAGTCCTGGATCTGCCTCTTTGTCTGCACCAAACTTTAATGGGTTCTCTCTTGGCCCATGGAAATAAGTTTCCAGCGGCGTGGTGATCAAACACCTGGCGAGCGTGCCGGCTGGAAACAAGAAACTGGAGCTGAGATTCCTGCAGCCTGAGTTCACGGCCACGGGAAGCTGCCGGGGGACTTCTTTTAAATGAGAGTCATGAATGAAGTGCCCTGCCTCGGCCTTTCAGACAGCGGGAGCATGCATGATGGTGGTGGTGGTGGTGGTGGTGTGCTGCCGGGTCCTGATAGTGACAGTCTAACCAAATTTAGCATGGAAACTGCTGTGGAGTCACTGGGGGAGGCAGCGAGGGAGGGAGGGAGGAGGTACCCCAACAGCTGACGTAACCCAGAGGCAGAAAATATCCTCAAGTAATGTCGTCACAATGAGATCATCTCTGTGCTTTGCCAAAGATCTGGAGCTCTTCAGTTATTTTGAGGTCGCAGTTATGTTGTAGAAATACCACACACGCGCACACACATAGTGGCTGTTCACTAAAAACATGGGTGTGGTCTAATCTATCTGATTGGTAACTGGTCAATTTTAATAAGCTTCTAGAGTGTCACTCAATAGAGCTCATACCTCCGCCAAGGTCCAACATTCCCCTCATGAAACCACATTTAAATCCATTATATCCATATCTTTATTTTGATCTGGACCAAACTGCACACACTCATCAATATCTGTCCCCTCAACGTGTCTGCTTTTTTATTAGGGTCCATTAATTATGCACTGGGAATTGTGTGAAAATGTCAAAAAAAAGTCCTATCCCACAATGTTAAAGAAAATCTTGATCAGTCCCAACATTTTACGACTTCTTGCTTGATCCATGTCCCTTCCTTGGACCAAGTATCAAGGAAATCTGTTCTGTGGTTTTACATGATCCTGCTGACCAACAAACCCACCGACCAACAGACAGGGGTGTAAACATGGAGGTAAAACTGCTTCACATGCAGCTTCTGAAATGTGAGTTTGCTGCTTTTCACTATATCACTAGCAGAATGTCTGTTTTAAACCTGCCTGTTTAGAACGAGACGTTTTTTCTTTATGAAAGCAAAAAACAAATTCAGGTGTTAGTTCTAAGTTCGGTGAAGCTCGACTCAGTACACAGAACCGCGAGCTGGAGATTCGTTGTTGCCGTTGTTGTGAGCAACAATGTCACTTATGCTGTAACGTCCCAGCGTCACTGCTACAAAGCACCGGTCGCCTTTTTATTAAAAATGTATCAATATTGACTGTATCCCGTGTCCGAATCGCATCAAATCAGACACTGCACTTTCTTAGGAAGTCTGAAGCAGACATACATCAAGAGTTGTCACCATCAGGTTCACATGTCCTGGGGAGCAAGACTCAGCCTGTGGTGTGACTGCAGCAGGATTTTCTTGCTTTGGGCTTGGACATGAAAAGTCTGTGTTGTATTCCGGGGCCTTTGAGAAAGAAACTGTGATTCATTAAGTACAAATAAAACGACTTGTTGAGTCAGTCATCGTGGTTTTGGAGCTTGACACACTTCAGGGACTAAAACTCAGCTCATCTTTAGCTACTTTCTGAACTTAAGTCTGAACAGTTTCTTGACATTTTACAGAGGGGCCGTTTGTGAGAACACAAATTTCAGTGTCAGTTGCCCGGAATGCCATCCCCCTAGTAAAATGTCTGAGGGAGTCCATGTGAGAATACAGCATGAAAAATGTCACAGCAGGCTAGTGGGCGTATTGATGACTATTGAAACACACGACAGACAGGAAATTGGAAGAATACAAATAGCTCAGGGTGAAAAAGAGGAGCCATACAGATAAAGATTTCAATTTCTGAATGTTCTTTAGTTATAATGAACACATCTGACCCGCACACATCTCCTACTGGGTTCATATGAATTCACATCTTAATAACCAACAACTCTGTTCTGTACTGCTCTTCATTTTTTAAATTTGTCTCTTGTCAATGCCACAACTTTAAAGAAGTGAAGTAGAAAATTCCCCCTTTAATCAATAATGAAAGTCTTTCACCTGTGCTTGGGGACATTGTCATAATTTCCCAGTTAGAAGTATTGTTTATTTTGTTCCTACACAAAACCGGTCAGTCTATGTAAAATAATGTTTAATGTTGATAAGAGTATAGCTGCTCCAAAGCACTAACAGCCCAAGATTTCTGGCTCTGAGATTTCAAGACCTCTGCACACTAATCACAAAAAAGAAACACTTCCTGTTGTACATTACAACTTTCTGCTGAACCCTTTAAGGTCCTACATGACTCGATACCAGGTCTTAGTCACAACCAGGCCATTCAGTTTTGTTTCAATATACTCAGCAACACCCACTGCAGCTGTCCTGATTCATCATGAATCATTTCTTCAGTACATCACAAAGATTTAACTGATTTCTTGTGTCAGCAGACCAGTCAGAAACCTGCACTGAATAACAAGAAACAAAAGGTAGAGATGTAATCTAAGACTCTGTGAAGCGCAATGGGGACATTTACAGTCTTCTATTTTGATACCGTGCAGGTTTGTGCTTGGTTGATAAAACCAAACAACAACCAAAATTACCGCCCTGTGGTTGTCTGCCACCACGAACCAGTGCAGCTTTAGTGTAAATCATTTTTTTAAGACTCATATGATATCACTGTGACCTTTGACAATGATATCTACTTAGTTCATCTTTGGGAGTCCAAGTGACAACTGGTCAAACTTTGAAGAAATTATGGTGGCCTTGAGATGTCATGTTCAAGAGGGCAACAACATGTTTAATGAGGCCTTTGTGACTTTTGCCTTTGACCAAAATCGAATCAGCTCACCCGTGACTCCAACTGAGCGTTTGTACCTAATTTGAGTAAATTGATTGAGCACAAAACAAAACATCTTCGGGATGCGACTGAGCTCCACCACTGAGTTTGAAAACAGTGCAAACCAATCACACCACACTCAGTGCTACTTACTGCCATGTATGGTCTGCACCCCGCGTCTCTGGTTTTGGCGATGGAGTCCACCAGCTGACCACTGATGCCGAAGTCACACAGCTTTATGTTGCCGTTCCTGTCCAGGAGGATGTTTGACGGCTTAATGTCTGGAGGAGAAGAAGAAATGCTTGGTTAACGGAAAAAAAAGAAGCCATCAGTCAAAAATATTCAAGATTGGAAAAGGCCCTGGTGTTATCTTACCTCTGTGTATTATTTTCAAGTTTTCTTTTAAGTGGTTAAGCGCTTTCACAGTCTACAAAAATACCAAAACATCTCTTTAGTATGGGCAGCAGATAATCAGGCTTCTTCATGTATAATAAGACAAATGTTCTATGAGGATTAACTTACAGCTAATGTTATTTTTCCTAATATTTCTTCCGGAATCACGTCGTCTAATGAGCAATATACAAACTTGTAAAATTTGTCTAACGAGGTAGCCATAAGTTCCATACAAATCCAACAGTCACCCTGAAACATAAGAAATGCAGTCATCAGGTTTATGAACCCGTGAAATAGTAAAACACTTTGGAATATAGCAACCCAATGTTGAATTGTGCTTTGACCTCACCTCTCTGAACAGAGCACCGTAAAACTGCACGATGTAAGGACAATCACTACTTCTCATGACCACGTCCAAGTCCATCAGCAGCTGCTTCTGCTCCTTCTCATCAACCGTTGAACGAATTCGCTGTGATTGAACAAACAACACAAAGTTATAATCACACTGTCAAACGGTCAAAAGGTGCAGGTACTGGAGCCCGACAGATTTTCAGAAAATATCGCCTGCCATGACTCTTTTCACACACACGTCAGTGTCTCCGTTTATGTTTGTTGATATGAAAACTTTCAGTTTAAGAGAATATACAGCGCAGAAAAGGTTTTACTCTTTACTCTCAATTTCTGTATTTTATTATGTAGTTTTAGGGCCATCTTGAAGGAAAACTATTCTGAGATTCTCAGACTAAAGTCTGAATTTAATGCAAATTAGAAAAACTCAGCAAGGAAAACCTCTGCCCGCAGATACCTCCATATCTGGGTCTCTGTTACCATGTCTTGCCCTCGTCTGAACAATCAGAGGTAAATGATCACCTTGACGGCCATAATCTGGTTACTCGGCTTGTGCACCATCTTGTTGACAGAGCCGTAAGCCCCTCGGCCAATCTCGCCCAAATCTTTCAGGTCCTCTGCAGTGAAATCCCAGTGCTGCTCCGGCGAAATCTTCAATTTTCCTGATGACTCGATGCTGTGTGTTCTCAGCCTTTCTCTAAGAAAACCATGGTGGATAATAGATAAAGGAGAAAAATGTATGTTATACAGATGGATGTCTTCTTTGGGGAAATGCACATAAGCGTTGAGGTTCACTCACATGTGCGGGTTTTGGAAAGGCGGCCCCGCTGTGTTCAGCGTGAACCTGGTCGTGGGTTTGATCGGCGGGTTGGCAAAGTTCAACTTCAGGGCTTTGCGTTTACCTGACCATTGGAATAAAAGTCACAGGGTCAGATTTTAAACCCAAGCAACAAAATGCTGAGAATTGAGCAAAGATCACAAGCAAACTCATCCCACATGAAATTTCTGAGCGAGCGGTGAGTGAGTACAACACAAACAATAAAATGAAGTAAAAGGAGGAACTAGGAGATGAGTACATTTATCCACATGTCCCCAAATCCGTGGACATCATGCTCTTCATAGAACAATTGGAGAGGAACTGACAACTTCTGCATCATTTTACAGAATGTAGTAAAACTCACAAGAGTCCTGAATACATACATCCAATGAGAAGACCCTAACTAACTATCAGTATATGCCAATAAATACTGTCTTTGTATCCTAATATATGTAACTGCTCTGGGCCCTAAAGCTTTATTATTTTGTTGATTTCCCATCATCACCATTAACAGTCACTGTTCTGCTGCTGCAAATACTCAAGAGCACCATATGTGGATTAATCCATAAATAGTCCCTAGCAAATGCACTATTTCTCTCAGTTTGAGGAATGCTAGCTTAAAACTACAGTGCCCAGCTTTTAAAAAAACACCAAACCTTATTTAATGAAACTACATGTTAGTGAGCTGTTATGAAAGATTTGCACCTCTAATGACAAATAATAGGTTTTCATCTGAAAACTGGCCTTTTTTTGATAGAATAGAATGTCCTGTCTCTGTAGGGCCACCCTCCTGATAAAGACCAGTCTGCTCTGATTGGCTAGCCAGCCTACTGTTGTGATTGGTCAACTGCTCCCATCATGTGGAGAAAACGTTGTTCCCTGCACTCGCTTTACCTGGCTTTGTAAGGGGGGGCCAAACTGGCCAATAGGAATGCATTATGCATGCGTCACGTTACAGATGATGCAGAAGTATGGTACGGACTACTAACAAGATCTTAATGCAGGACCTAACACTCCAGCCGGAACAGAGTGTAAATTGTGTGGTAAAATCTCTGAGAAACTTATCTCACTGCACACATCGCCCAGCACTAACCTGCACTGGTGTCGACTGTTCAGCTGCAGACAAATACATTCAACTCCAAAGCGCTGACTGTATAAACACCCACAACATTTTCTTAACACTTCCTTGCAGTACTACCTACATGTGAATCCTTCAATTGATGCAGAAACAGAAATGCAGCATGCTGCTAAAATCCCAGACACCTACATTCACAAACACAAACCACCACAGGTCAACAGAAAACAGGGGGGAGAATGAATACACTGATATGGATTATGTATACATATATAACTCAGTGAAGACATGCTTCTCAAGGCCAACTGCTTTGATTTCACCTTGAATTGTAGGACAGCGTTTTCCCCGCTCGCTCCACCCAAAATACCACAAGAATGCGTGTTTGAATTCCAGTCGGCTTCAGTGGAAAACATCAGTTGAAATGACAACTTTTGAGTGTGTGTACCTTGTCTCGACAAGCAAGTGCTATGCTCAAAGTGCACCCATGCCAAAAAGAAAAAGACACACCAGTTGAAAAAATGTATAAAACTGTTATGTGACCACACTACAGGCACTACTTCTGCTTGTTAGTGACACACTGGAAACCAGTGAGGTAGAGCTTCCATTTCAGTCTCTTCTTGTCTTTAGTAAGGAGAGATTTTTGATCACACCGATGAGTTAACATCAGTTGGGAGGATATTGAGCCAAAGTATCAATGGAAGCTCTGATTTTAGGCTTGTGCCGATGAGAACAAATACTCTTTACCTTAAGTTGCTAGAAAGACAAACAATTGCCTTTTATGCAGCAGAGTTTCTTAAGTGTGTATTTAAGTCAAACTTATATATATTAAACTGAGAGACAAGCTGCTGCTTTATTAGTCTTCATTACTTGGCACGTATATTAAATATTGACTAATTAGCAACCGGCACAAGCCTTCTTGAACCAATGGTAAGTCTTGACGTGGGCCCAGTTCAGGCCTGGTGGTAACATCCGTCCTGAGAGATTCAATCACCAGTGGTCAGCTCTAAGCTCGTCTGTTCACAAAAGACATTAAAATGTGTCCTGAATAAATGCCGTCCACCTTTATTTACAGTTTGTAGTATTTTCCCAGTGTGAGTATACAGATGTGTCTGTTTTCAACGTGTTGTGTGTGTGTGCCGGTACGAGAGAAACAGCTCTTCTATGATAGCGTGTGAGTGTTTGAATGGTGTGTGATAGCATATAACAGCACTGTATGAATGGCTGATTGTGGATTGCAGTGTACGACCTTTTGAGTGGTTGATAAGACTGGAAAAGCGCTATATGAAGACCATTTACTGTCTGACTGATCAGATCTCAAGGTGCATCGAGGACGCATTCAGGTGCATTTACACCTGAACTTGTGAACGGAACCCTCAGGACAGATGTTAATTCCGGGTCAGAGCAGGGTCTTGGATTAGTTGAGAACAGCAGGACAGGCTCCCCCATACCAGACTGTCAGTCGGAAACAAAGGGATGAGAACTGTTGATGCTGAAGCAAAAGAGGTTTGGCTTACTTGGGGGAGCTCCAGACAGGTTTATCTGAAAGCCTAGAGGTGAGAAGACAGCTTTTATTTTCTCACATTTCACCTTCAGCTTGTCTCCTCTTCCTCAAAAAACTGCTTTATTAGTAGATTTCCAAGATTAAATGTGGTTTCCCTTGGGTAAAAAAATAAAAGATTCAAAAAATAAACTTCCTTGAATTAAAAAAAAAGTCCATTGGTAAGACAGGAATCCTCCAGCATCAGACACGAGGGATAATCGCAGAAATTGGCCTTGCTTTGCTTAGTTGTGAAACATACTGGAGCATCATGTTGCAGGTTTAATGCATCATCTGGAGGGTAATGCATTAGCATGCAATGAAACAGCTACAAGCACTTCAGGATGGGGAATTATGTCATGTGCCAGTCAATGTGACGGCAAATGAAATACAATGACCTGTTGATATGATTTTTTTTATAAATTCGAATTATCATCGTGAAATGGTTTTGAAATGGAAGCAAATAACAGTTCAATTAACAGTTGAGTTTTTGAAATCATGGGACAGCTCACCGTTATTCAGCACCATGTCAGCAGTAAGGAATCATGAGTTAGCAGCATTATGGTAAAAGATTACATATGATCAGGAGAAGATGAATGAAAACAGGATTATAGAACAGGGATAAATGACAGAAGCCTGGTAAGTTACGCTTAAATAAATCACTTAAATAGTATTTAAGAGTCACTTTTTAATTAATGTCTATGGGGTCAATGAAAAATCAAGAAAATTGTACAATCTGATAAGAGAAATTTGAGTTGGTCTAGTATTAAATTCACTGACCGTCAAAATATGATGATTGCTTCATTCTTCACCATATAAATAAGCTTTAATTGGACTTAAAACGAAAGTGCTACTGCTACTCTACCAAGTCAAATGAAGTGTGTAGCTACCTGTTTCACTCTGACATCTCCAGCAGGTGTTGGACTCTGAAAGGTAAAATGAGACAGTGTTTGTACAAAAATATCAGCATCGCAATGAGCATTTGGTTTAGTGGCATAGTGAATGAAGGTTCCTGTTGACAAGGGGCTCGGCCTCAGGTTTCACTCCATATACGTCATGCTGCAACACTACATACACACACTACTTTAAAATAAGGGTTCAAGAATGTCTGGAGACCCACCAAACTTAAAAATAAAAAAACAATTGAATGTAGTTCAACACATTTCCAACCACATAACTAATTGTGGTGCAACACAAGGACAAATCAATGCACACAAGAAAAAGTGACGGCAGATGAGAAAAAATAACGGCAAGTATGAAAACATATGGTTCGTCCAAGCAGCAACAATTCTATCTGTTAGAAGTTAATATGGTTGTATTTGCCAAATTGCTGTAAGGTGTTTGGATTTTTTGTTGTGTTTTGCAGTTGAGTACTAGTATGTGCTATTGTTGTTGTTGTGTTTTCCTTGTTACCATTTTGTTTTTTGATTTGCTGTTATGTTTTGTATTTATTGTAGTTTTCTGTGAATTGTTGTTGATTTTCCCCATTTTCCTTAGTAATTTGCACCTCAGGTCCACCGTGTATAATGTGTCATGAGCTCTAATGATTTTTCAATTGTGAAGGTGTTTTGATGACTTACAAATTCTAACCTGATCATCGTTCTCGATCACATGAAATTCGCTGATTAATGTCGAGGACGAATAGATGCAGAAGGCGAATTGAGATCAAATTTGGGAATAAGAGACGTCATCAATGTCAAGGTAGCTGCAGCTCAAATGAATACTGACACACTGATTACATTTGTGCCGAATATAAATAATTGATGTAATTTATCATATTTAGGATTTAAAAAATATATTTTTACAATTCACTTATGTTACATTTTTAACTGAAGATGAGACTTAAAATGACCGGTTTTTAGAGCGAAGTTTGGTGAGATTCTCCCCCAGACACGACAGAACAGAATGTAAACGGGCTACAAATATCAAAATGGCAACGAGGACATTGGATTAATTTGACAGATTAATTTGTGGAGGAAAAATAATCATTTTTACATTTGGAAATTAACAGTCAGTATTTCGCCATTAGGGGAGAGACACTGGTCTGTTCCCCGGGGAGTGTTTCCAGTTCTGGGAGTAGCCTGAGCCTCCCACGGCTAACCGTGCTAACGGTAACCTTCACTGCAGCGGAGCGTGAGCTCCCTCCCTCCCGGCTCCAGGCTCCGGCTTCCCGCAGCGTCCCCTCCACTCACCCTGCATGCTGCTCATCGTGGTGATGTGCTGGGACTGCTGGTGCTGGTGCTGGGCCCCGGATCCTCCGTTGTTGCTGCCGTTGTGGCCGCTCGGTGTCGTTGAGTTGTTGGGACCGGGAGTCGCCATTGTTGTGTGTTTGAATTCCATCAGCAGCGCCGGGGCTGCAATGCAGAGAGACGGAGAGCAAGTTCACCCTCCCAGCCACAGCACGTACTGCCCCGCTCACGATCTGTTCACACCGCGGGACGAGCGGCCAGCGACCGTACGATGTTTCACACCGCGTTCACTTGCGGAGGGATTTATAAAAGCTGAGCTAACAGCTACCTGCGTGGTAACGTCAACAAAACAAACATCCAGATAGGCTAAGCTAACTAGAGGCTAGTCAAGAGGATTCACGAGCCGCAATCAGCTGACCCACTGACATGTCAACACCCACAGCTGCACTAAGCACACCGGATACTGTCAGAGTAAAACCGGAACATGCTCAATTCTATTAATTACTAAATCAATTAAACTCAACAAAAATAAATTTATCAAACTGAAAAATAAATTTAAAACGACATGATAAAATTGCATGATATATAACACTAGTTTCAATTGATTAAGTAATTTTTAAGCAAAAATGTGAAGAAAAGAAGCTAGCAAATTAGACATCTTTGTCATTTTGACAGCTACTGAGAAAACAAAATTAGTGTGAATATTTAACTTGAGCTTCAGGGAAAAACATTCTTCACAGTTTTACATATTGTCAGAACCAACCATCAAAGAAAACAGCTGTCAGACCAACTGACCATTAAGATAATTTATGGCTGCAGCCTGAGTGTAGTCGTGTGATGGAGTAAGACTAATGCTCAATAAGCAGACAATAAGACATTTGATATAATACAACTTTATAAATCAAACAATCTTATAAACCTAAACAACAAATGTCTTACAACTGTATGATATAATGTCTCTCTCTGAGACATGGTCCCAACATGAATGGAGCAACAGTTAGAATATCTGATCTCTATTGAATTTGCTTAATATCAGACACACGTTTAACCCACAGTTTTTTGGGGCAGTTGCCTACTTCCACCTTGTGATGGGCCATTTTTTTTTCTTTTTAACTTTATTGCCTTTATTTAGCGGCTTAGTAACAAGACAACAATCACACCAGCAGGCAACTTGGATCCTTAAGGCGTATTAACCCAAATGGAGACTTTGAGAGAAACTTGTTTTGAGGGACTCTATAAATCCTGTGACTGACCCCAAATAAAATCAATATTATAATTTGTCCTTAGCTCCATAAAGCTTTGCTCTTTCTCAGTATATCTTATAGTATTTTGAATTAAAGGTTTCTGAATATGTGTACCGTTAATAAACAGTAACAATTTTTTAAAAAAGGCACCAAACTACATCAGGGTCCTCCAGAAAACATTTAACGTTTGCACACAATATTTGCCATGCTCATTAATATATTTTAATTTTGATGATGCACATTCCAAAACAAATGTGGAATTAATCAAATCAATGCAAACTACTTCCACCACTTCCACCAGTGGTCCAAAGGCTCAGGAAGTGTGTAGGTTTTGTCTTTCACATCCTGCTCATCTTATTGAAAATAAAATAAAATCAAAGATACATTAGAGAGGCATTATACCAAGTATGATTAACAAAGCGAACAAAACACATCCAGTGGGTGTTTTGTTTTGTAAAGTGGAGTGGGAAGTAGTATTTTGTCATTATTGTTGGCCTGTTCCCCTCTCAGGGAATGTGTGCTCGTTTTGTTGTACGGGGTAGCTAGGAGGTTAACAGCCAATCTTTGAGTGTATTAAATTAAATCACCTGTATTTCGTATTCTAAACACATTACTAGATATTAAGGTCGAAGAATGCCTTTATTTTAAAAAGCGTTATAACCACATGACTGTATTGTGGAATGCAGTTATGCAACACAAATGTAATATATACAAATAAAAAAGAATCCACCACAGTGTGTGGGATTGAATCATATGCCGTGGCGTGTGTGTTTGTGTATGTATGTATGTGTTTGTGTGCACCCTGGCTTTAGTGTACTTCATATCAAACACAGTCTCTCTCGCTTTCTGCAAACTGTACAGGCTGCAGTGCGTCTGCTTTGCTACATCTGTATGTCCCGCATGCCCGGGCGGGGACATGCAATCTCGGAGGAAACCATGGGAGAAGTTTGTAAAGCCGAGTACACGGGGACATGGCGTTTTCTGATTTGGAAAATTTGCAATGTCTCCATGTCTGTATTCTTCGCTCTTGCCACATATGTTCAGGTGAGGGTGTTTATTTATTTCCCACCGCCTGTCCCCTGATCACTCACCACGCGTCTTTACAACTCGTGATCGATAACCAAACATTGACCCGTGTTGTCCTCAGATCAATGATCCGGACGCTGGTTTGTGGATGGTAAGATCAAACCCACCCCTCATGTTGTGATCTGTTCCATGTGAGGGGTCATTGACAGAGTTTGTGTTGCAGGTGGGGTATGGAGTTCCTGCAGCTCTCTGTGCATTGATTGGCTTCAAACCCCATTTGACAGGTACAGAGACAAGTTCACATCTGTACTAGTTTCTTTACTGTCCTTAAAGAGACGCATCATCTGCTGAGAAGGAAAATGAAACGCTACTTGAATGATCCACTCGCATTCTGACAGTGTCTCTGTTTTCCACGTTTCACAAACAGTTGAACTCTGATTGGGTGCAGCTTTCCAGTACTTAAAGCGCTATCTAGTGGCTGTGCAATGTCTGTACATACCTGCAGAGAAAAATCCATTGCACGTGTGTTTTTAAATGTTTGTTTTCCTCGCAGAGACTTTGCCCTGGAGGCGTGTTGCAGATCTCCACGTGATGATATCTAGTGCTGTGATTGCCACGTTAGGATGGAATCTTTATAAAGGGAGGATCACACACATCTTCCATCAGGAAGAGGGCAGGTATGACTTTGTTCCACTGATGCTCAGATAATATACACACATATACCTTACACCAATGCAAACGTTTTGTACAGGATACAAATGTACCTTCATTATATAGTTTATGCTGTTTTCTTAATGCACTGTTCATACGTAGGGATAATTTATATTAGAATACAAATCAATTGCTCGTACTTATTTTTGTCGTTCTACTTCTCTGTCATTATTACATTTTTATGTGGAGACTTCTCAGTGTAACACTTAAAACTGTAATATTTTATAAATTAAATGTTACAATGTTACAAATGTTACCAGCGCAGTCACTGTTAATGAATTATATGAATGGTAGTACAGATACCAGTTTGAAAGCAGAACTGATACAAGTTGCACACTATATAATTATTTTTTAAATCTCCTTTAGAGAAATTTCTGGTCTGTCATTGACGGTTGTTTGGCTTCTCCTGTGCCGCCACTCTGGAAGGTAACGTTATTGGAACAGAGGATTTATTTCAAATCTTTCGATAAATTCTATTGTGTCTGAGAGATTGATGCCTTTGCAATGTTCTCTGTCAGGGCTCCGGTCGGGATGCTCCGAGTCTCCACTGCCGTTGCCATCACAGTCTTCCCCTTCGTGGCCTGGACTTACTACTACGTCAATAAAGAGCTGAGATCCAACTGGCCGTCACATTGTAAAACTGCTATTTAAACATCAACTTCCTGCCAATGTCTTCATTGATTAAGGTTCATTTCCTGATGTTGTTTTGACTGAAAATGTGCAATCATGCTGCCAACATAGTAAAGTAAGTTTCTAGTTTCATTAATGACAAACAAATTTACTTTTTCATCTAATGTTTACCTTCAAGCTGTATTGCATCAATATTACAAACTCTGTGTTACAGATCAAGTTAATGTTTAATTTTGGTCTCATAAAGATTAGACTAAATGGATGTGATTGATTTTCACATTTACTCCGATATGTCTCTTTCAAATGAAGTGCACTGTGTAAATAATGGACAATGAAATAATAAAAAAGTTAATCAAGTTGACCTTGAACATAAATATTTGAAAGATATTTTTCTTTTTTTCTTTCTATATACACTCCTGATCAAAATCTTAAGACCAGTTAAAAAAATTGCATGAATTTGCATTTTGCACTGTTTAAGTAGAGTTTCAAAATGCAAAAAGGAGAAATGGGAACAAGAGCCCAAAAGTTGTGAGCAGGCAATTTACTGAAAACAACAATTTAACTGAAGTAGGCTGTTCATCAGCTGATCAAAAGTTTAAGACCACAGCTAAAAAAAAAAAAAACCCTCCTAAAACAGAAATTAAAGTGTCAAAAACTGACTCAGTAATGAGTAGCTCCACCATTATTGTTGATCACTTCAAAAATTCGTTTTGGCATGCTTGATGCAAGTGTTTCCAAAAGGCTAGTGCGAATGTTGCGCCAAGTGGTGAAGATGGCTTCACGAAGGGCATCCACTGTCTGGAACTGAAGTCCATTTTTGTAAACTTCCCTTGCCATCCATCCCCAAATGTTGTCATTTGGATTAAGATCAGGTGAACACGCAGGATGGTCCAAAAGAGTGATGTTATTCTCCTGGAAAAAAGTCTTGGTCAGACGGGCATTGTGAATTGGAGCGTTGTCCTGCTGAAAAACCCAGTCGTTACCACACAGACGAGGGCCCTCAGTCATGAGGGATGACCGCTGCAACATCTCCACATAGCCAGCTGCTGTTTTACGCCCCTGCACAACCTGGAGCTCCATTGTTCCATTGAAGGAAAAAGCACCCCAGATCATGATGGCGCCCCCTCCACTGTGCCGCGTAGAAAACATCTCAGGTGGCATCTCCTTGTCATGCCAGTAACGTTGGAAGCCATCAGGACCATCAAGGTTACATTTTTTCTCGTCAGAGAATAAAACTTTCTTCCACCTTTGAATGTCCCATGTTTGGTGCTCCCTTGCAAAGTCTAAACGGGCAATTTTGTGGCGTTGAAGGAGACGTGGCCTTTGAAGACGTTTCTTGTTTTTGAAGCCCTTCCTTCGCAGATGCCGTCTGATGGTTATTGGGCTGCAGTCAGCACCAGTAATGGCCTTCATTTGGGACGAGGATCGTCCCGTGTCTTGACGGACAGCCATTCGGATCCTCCGGCTCAGCGCCGGTGAGATTTTTTTGGGTCTACCACTTGATTTGTTCACCCTGAGGATCTTTTAAGAAATGCAAAATGACTGTCTTACTGCGTCCAACCTCAGCAGCGATGGCACGTTGTGAGAGGCCTTGTTTATGCAGTTCAACAATCCTACCACGTTCAAAGACGGTGAGCTTTTTTGCCTTTGCCATCAAGAGATCTTCACAGTGTGATTACTTGACAGGAAATGACATGGAATCCAAATTTTTGCACAGATTTTGGCTTTTAAAGCCTCTGGTCTTAAACTTTTGATCAGCTGATGAACAGCCTATTTGAGTTAAATTGTTGTTTTCAATAAATTGCCTGCTCACAACTTTTGGTCTCTTGTTCCCATTTCTTCTTTTTGCATTTTTAAGCTCTACTTAGAACCTTCCTAAGATCCAACAGTCTGGTCTTAAGATTTTGATCAGGAGTTTATCTATCTTTTATGAGTTTACATTCCAGCCTTAAGGGGCAGCAGAGCACAGCGCGGCTGACAGGATCATAGAAGAAGACTCGTTAATGCACACTGGTCTGAGATCAGACCTCTGAGTTTTTCATGGATCATATTCATCCATCAGGAGTGTGGATAACTGACCAGAGAACAGCGGTTGAATGGACCGTGTTTTCCCTCACTCATCACGTTGTGTAAACTAGTAGCCGCTTCCTTGTTTCAGTGAAGGTTCAAACATGGCGCAGTGTGTGTTATACCACAGGTTGTTTCACAGTAACACCAAAGTCCTGCAGACATGTTCCTTCAGACTCACCCACAGCGTTTCACGGAGAGAGAGCGGACTCGAACACTCGCTGTCACCGCGGAGAGAGCAGCGCTGCCCGGTAGGTCACAGCTAGCTCCCTCTACCACCTGCTACACCAAACTCCATTCACAAATCAGCTCATTTAACGTACTAGTGAGGCTGCAGCTACGCTTCTGGGCTCACGCGACACTTTAACCTTTCATAATAGAAGTTTAGTTTCATTGTTTTAAGCAAACTGAGTGTTGAAATGTTAGGAAATATGACTTAACAGTTCTCCTTGTACCAAAGCTAAACACCCTCTGAGAGTAGTATGGCTATAATAACATACCAAACTCCATATTGAAAATGGTCAATTTATCATGTCAGTGAATGTCACATTGTTAATTATTTTAAGTTCAAAGGTCCCAAGTGAACGTTTTGTTTTTTAAACTCTTCTTCATGAGCAAAGAAAAACAAACGCCAAAAACTCAGCACATTTTATACATTTCAGATAGATCCATAAAGTTTTATACCTCCACACTGCTCGCACAATGCAACAGTATTGAACCTCTGTTAAATTGCTGTTGCTGATCATTATATTGTTATAATCATTGATATAGTTTTACAGTTCCTTTTACAAGTACGAGCAACCACTAGTTTAAATTCTAAATAATTCAGTGGAGGTCTCAAGTTACCCATCAGTCTTTACATGAAACGACACCACCTTGAATTGGTGAATGTTTGGCCTGATGTCAAGCTCTTGTGGAGATATACAAGCTTTGATATTGTGATTCATGGCCTGACCTCTAACCACAGTTCTTTATTTTCTTGTATTTCCTCATCAGCAGGTGAACGTGAGTCACTGGCTCTCCTGCAGAACGACACAGCGGCTGAATGCACACTTCACAAGAGCATTTTCCTCTCTGCCTCCTCCACCCCCAGGAGCGGCTAAGCCAAAGTCGTCTGGAGTAAGTGACTCAAGTTTAGTTAAAGCTTATAAATTCATACAGATTTGACAGCTCTTTGTTTATTCTAGCCTAATTAACTATCAAGTAGTGAGTTTATTTAGAAGGTTCGGATTGTGAATAAGTTTGGAAACGTTCTTAAATTTAAACGCTGCAATTATACGGGGCGTTGGTGTCTTTGTGTGTTAGTGTTTGAATCATTTATTCATCAGCACATAGTCATAATTGAGTACCTTGATATATAGCAGTTATACAATTGCTCAAGCTCTCTGTCTGACTACAGTCATAATATTTATACTTAAGTCCCTCATGTTAAATAAACCGATCATGATTCCAATACAACTGGCATCAAAGTTTGTTTAGATGATTGAATCTGCGAGCTCATTATTTAAACATTTCAGGCTGTCTGGGAGAAAAATACGATATTGATTTAAAACTTGGAATTACGTACAAATAGACTCAAGGAGTGTGTTTTTTCTCTTTGTCTTATCTTTGTAAAGCCTGTGACATGGAAATCTTTAGCAATAACATTTGCTATCGGCGGCGCCCTGCTGGGAGGGATGAAATATTTCAAAAAGGAGAAGGAAGAATGTGAGTATCTTAATCTACCTTCAGACATGCACTGAAGTCTTGATATTTCCTGAAATTTTCCGGACCAGTTGTAAATTAGAACACAAATGTACAAATCAGTTATGCCGGACATTTTCTGAAACTTTTCCTGCCAGCTTCGTGGTAAATTGTGTGGTTATTGTCAGAGTGAGCCAATGTGAGAAAACAGCAGGAAAATGTCCAGAAGATTCACGATGAGCGGATGACTGTGTTGATGAAGTTTTTAACTTTTTTATTTAATTGTGTAACTCTGCAGTGATTGAAAAAGAGAGGCACAGATCGATAGGAAAAGCGGCACTGGGTGGTCCCTTCTCGCTCACTGACCACAACAATAAGCCCGCCAAGAGTGAGGACTTCCTGGGCCAGTGGGTCCTACTCTACTTTGGGTTTACTCACTGCCCGGACATCTGCCCGGATGAAATTGAGAAAATGATCGAAGTTGTGGATGAAATAGGTAATAGAAGCAGATTTCATCACGGACTGTTTAGAAACAGCAGGAACTTAATTTACCAAACATCCTGTTTGTGCTTGGCTTCCCACAGATAATATAAAGTCTCTTCCAAACCTTACACCTATCCTCATCACCATTGATCCCGAGAGAGACACAGTAGAGGCCATGGCTACGTATGTGAAAGGTAAAAAAAAAACTAAAACATGAAATCCTGCACCTTATTGATATAAACAGTGTTTCCTTTCCGGTTTAATATTAGCACTGGGAGCAGGCAGACCTTTTCTGAATTGATAACTGATTAAATTTCAGTGGTCAAAGGTAAAGGTCACTGTGATGTCATATGAAAAATAAAGCCTGATAAGGATTGTTGGACTTTAGGAAGATATCAGTTGCAAAAACATCAACTGTATTAAACATTTTAGGTCTGTAAACACCACTATTCCGTTATTTAGGAGTTTTCTGGATATTAAAATAAAATTTGTCCTCAATAATAAATAACTTTTGTGTATTCGTACGTTTCAGAGTTTTCTCCAAAGCTGATTGGCCTGACGGGGACAACAGATGAAGTTGAGCAGGTTTCCAGAGCTTACAGAGTGTATTACAGTCAGGGACCAAAGGACGAGGACAACGATTACATAGTGAGTTCAAAACTGTCTCTCCTGTGACTCTCGAGACATGTCTTAATAATGGAAGGATAACGTAGGATGATGCATTCAGGATTTTGTCCATTAAGATAAGTATCTGTCTAACATCCACCTCTTGTTCTCCTTAGGTTGATCACACCATCATCATGTACCTCGTGGGGCCAGACGGAGAGTTTGCAGAGTATTTTGGGCAGAACAAGAGAAGTGTGGAGATCTCCAGCTCGATAGCGGCGTACATGAGAAAGTACAAGAAGGAGAAGTGACCTGCAGCCTGTTAAAGCCAATCACAGACTGACAATACTGTCCTCAGGTGGTTCTGTGTAATCTGGTCAACCTAATTCATCGTTATTTATTTTGGATACGCTATTATATTAAGTTAATTTGTCCGCAGAAACATTCCTTGCAATGGATGAAGACAGACCTGAGGCCTGCTGCTGTCCTTATCTTCTACATTATTGTCAATAATGCACTTCACACTCCGGCTCATTCAAAAGACTGCACTTCCTTGTTGAAAAAAATTATATATGAACGCTTGAGCTCCAGCTTCTCAATATCTCTGATTTCTGATGCCAACAAGAAGGAAATACCTGGAGACAGATGTAAGAAATGAAACAGTTGTTGTGAAAAGTCAAAATACAATTTTTTTTTGAGGATTTGTTTTATTTGTTCTTTACAGGAATTAAGTGTTTGAATGTGAACTAAATACAAACATTTGTTCTCCCTAAGTCCAAATGATATGATAAATCCTGCATCAGTTTTTAGACCTTGTTCATTACTGGCATCAACAAGTGGATCAGGTGATCTGATCATAAGTGGACAGTTCGAAGAACAGGCTTTTCTAGTTTATTGTTGATATATTGATCTGTGTATGTGTTGAACCGGAAAGGACAAGAATAAGGACAGAAATACATAACTAGACAGGGGATATTTAGCAATAATGTTCAGCCGAGAGGACTGATAAGTTTATGTTTACACTTCTTACAGGGCACTTCATACCCACCTTGTTTGGCCAGGACCTTCAGACTTTTCAGTTTAGTCCAAACCAGAATGAAAGGTGTGAAATGTGCCTCAGAACATGGTCCAGACCAACGGACCAAAATTGAGTCTGACCCGAAGAGGTGGTCGGGTTCCAGTTCTAACTGGACTGGGGTTTTGGTTCCTTTGCAGTGTGAAAAAAATTTCTGGGGATAGTTATGATAGTTGGGACGGCATTAAACCCTGGAAGAAGAATAAGAAGCAGAAGTGTGGAGCCCTGAACCTGAAGTTGGTGATGCCGGTGGTAAAACCATAATTGCAGTGGCAACAAAATGAACCGGTTCATTCATTTTCTCAATTCAAATGGAAAGACGACCACCTGCTGAGCTAACACACTGACATCAAATGCCCCCCCAACTTCTACAAACCAATCAATGTTATGTATAAGTAGACGCTGCCCACATAGGTGATAAGGACATAACGTACATATGTCATACTCAATTATTTACTGCGCTCCCTGATTTACAATGGGAAACCAAAAGTAATTAGAACGAAGTTAAACACTGTCACAAAGACGTGAAGCTTGGTTTAGATTTTCAGTTAGAAAATGTCACAATTGTGACAAAAAATTATTTATGGAATTCATAGGAATCCAATAATTATGTCACAAATTACTAAATTTGCTATTATCTTGTCATTCATATTTTTTTTATGTATATCATTGATCTTAAACACTATCGGTCTTCACATCTTTCTCCATTTTAACAGTTGCTACATTCTTATCCCATAAATATGACTCCATCAAGTTTGTATGGACAGAGGTCAACATGATGAATAATTTCTTTCAGATAGAATTTCACTACAGATTGATTATGTCATTTAAAGCCTCACATTTGCTGAAAGATCCTAATGATTTCCAGTGATAGTCTCATTTGACAGCCCTCCCTTTGCTCATATATTTCATAAATTTCACGGGCAGGGAGGAGGTACAAAGTTCACATTCAGCATAAGAACATTCATTCAGACCTGAACTCAACCATCAGCCAGTGCTGCTTTATTAATATCGTCTGTGGCCGCACACCTGTCGTGTTCCTCCTTTAGAAATGGGATTAGAAAAGCAAACACAGCAGTTGTTTGGCTCTCCGCAGCCAGACACCACACTCATTCCTGGAGGAGACAGGCCTTCCACTTCACATGCAGTGCTCAGAATGGAACAAATTGATTTCTGGATTGAGAAGTTATTTAAAATCCTCTTCAGTGCCACCCTGAGCCTCAATTTCCCTAAAACCGACTGAAAGGATTTTTGAATTCCTGGCTTTTATTAGTGATTGTTTCTATGGTGGATAAAAAAAAACTCAACTGATATATTTTAAACATAGAAAAGCTTCCAAATTCAATTACTTCTTGACTTAGTTATCATATAAAGGTCAAATAACATCCATTTCACCACCTACACAGTTCCCAAATTAAATGCCATTTGATTTGGTCGGGCATTAATAATGATAATACATTTTATTTCTATTGCACCTTTCAAAACAGTTACAAGGTGCTTTACGGGTTATTAGAAATGGAAGGAAAACAATAGGAAATAGTTAACAGTTATATTGAAAGCAATTTAGCGAGTGTCAGATGGCCGATTTAATTTTGAATAGATAAAGTAGCTTTTTTAAGCGCATCAATCTACCCTTAATATCTCCTAATGACATTGAATTTACAAAAGTATTCACACTCCTAATGCAGCAGCACAAGTCAAACTGCTTGGCACACCTTCAGAGTTTCCACGGAGTCTTGAATAGTTCAAATTCTAATCTTCTGAATTTCAGGCCTTAAAGTCTTAAATATGTTAAAATATCCCAATCTAGGACTCAAAGATGTTTAGTTAGGAATTAATTGTATTAATGTTCATTTACCACTACTCTTGAAATGTTTTGGCAGCATTAATAGCTTTTAAGGACAGATATTAAGTCCCTTTTATTAAACTACAAACAAAACCATCATGGGAACTGATAACTGATCATTTACAAATGCTCAGAATTGATCTCCATACACTCATCTGTGGGAAAGACTGTACCTACTGTCTCTGTCTATAGAGAGAGATAACATTGTGTTTCCAGGGTCATTCTCTACTTCACCTTGCCTTCAATTATGGGGAAGTGTAAGACATTCTGATTCTCTGATATTCCTTCATATCTGCTGTTCTTGAAATAGGTTTTAAATTTCATTCATTATGGTCTTGATAAGTCTAATCCTGCAGAAGCCTTGACCCGGATGAGGGCAGTTTGTCTGCTTCCTCCCCTTTAAACTCTGGTGAACTAGATGGGAAGCAATTCAGCTGCCATCATCATCTCTCTCCACAAATGTATTAGTTATATTAACTTGTATACTTTTGCTTTTCGTCCATCCCTGGGTTCTGACCACTGTTAGAATGGTATCAGCCCGGTGAAGAGCAGAACCTGGTGTTGACCCCGACAGTGTTTGGATTTCTGCCCTAAGGGTTTTTCCTTTTCTCTCTCGTCAGATCAGAGTATAGTTTTCTTTGTCCTTTCTGAGTCCTTCAAGTCAGTTTGGGAGCCTCCGAGCGAGACGCCATGTGTCTTATCACCTGAAGCAGCCTCCATCTTCCATCACTCTACCACCTGATTGATGGAGAGCTGCTGAGATGGGGTCCCCAAGTTTATCCTGAAGAACTTGGATGTTTACTTGTAAACCTAAACTGCAACAACAAAGACAGCAAAGAACCAAACTGCATTTGAATTGACAGTGATTGATGTGTTCAGGCCCCTCGACTCTTTGGAGACCTCCTGCAAGCGGCTCACTCCTGCTCAGATCAGATCGATATAAATGCTCTTAACTTTCTTAGCTGCGGAGTCGTTTGGCCGTAGAAACGACAGATCAGTGAGGGAGCCGTGTCTGGGTGCTGATTCTCCAGAAAAGCTGCTGATGAGAGAAAATGACTCAAGGGTAGCATATATTTTTTTTTTTTTTTAGATTAATCATCTTTGTGAGTCGAACACAACATATCACCAGTTGTTTCTCTGACTTTTTGTAAATTTTTTACTGCGTGTGGTTTGCAGTAGCGTTGCTGTGAACCAGGTCCTTGTCTCTCCCGTTGACCCTCTAATCCTGTACAGATGCACCCGTCGTCAGATCTATTTTCCATCCGGGTGATGCGTGGGTCTCTCCCCGGCACACCCAGCTGATGGGGATTTTCTCCCTGCATTATCTCTTTCTTGTCCTGTGACCTCCTCCGTTCACATCCTCTGGCCTCCACATGCACATTTGCTTCTGTGTCGCGACGTGACAGAGGGGTCGGCGAACTTTTAGTCCCCCTCGCTGGTCAGCCTGCCCGGACCATGCTTGTCTACCCAGAGCCAATTATAATTGCAGCTGTTGCCAGACCTTCAAGTGACTTTAAGAGGCTATTAAATCAGCAATTAGTCTGTCTGTGATACACTGCCAGCCGGAACGCTCATTTCATACAGCTCTGTTTGCCCGTAGAACACCATATTGTTTCCCGTTGAGGGGAATGAATGGCAGAAGGGAAGATCCGAGCTTGATCTAGAAATGTGTGTGTTGAAAATAAGGTAATCTTTAGTGCACTAAAGTAAATGATGCTTACATTTGTTCAGTTGGTTGAGGCTGCTTTCAAATGTGCAACAACAAACCCTGAGGCTGTGCAACAAGAAAGTGTAACAAAGGGTAAATCTAAAACTAAAATATTTATTCTGGGATTTGAGTTTGAGTTTTATTTTAATACCCTATTGCACTGGAGTAATCTGAATTTAATTAATGTTGTTATGCACAGTATGTTGGGATGTTTAGGGGGCTGAGATTCATGAGTGTGTGCAATTGGTAAAACAAAAACAACAAAAAGGGATCTAGTGAATTTAAACGTGGTTTCATGAGGGGATTGTTGGGCCTTAGTGGAGACATGGGTATTGTATTACCTCATTGGACATTTGGCATTTATTCTATTCTATTTGATTGTTTCAGCAAGTCTCAAAATCAGTTTACATGTTTGGACATTCTATTGATGGGATTCTGTGACGTTATGTCTTCATCTAACTGGGACAACTGTTCCAGTAAATTTGTCACATATAATCAAAACATCTAAAATCAAAGTGATCAAAAGATCAAATGAAAGAACAAAAGGTGACACAAAATGCAGATAAGCCCAAAGAGCCAGGTACATTCGAATGTATGTCACATTTGATAAACAAACAGTAAACATCAAATAGAAAGATTTACGAGCAAATACAAAAAGCATCAAACAGATAAGGCTGCAACGAAGGCTCCATATGAAAGATATGTTAAAATCAAACGTCTGTTTCGTGGACACTTACAATGATATAGAATATAAATCAAAAACATAACTACAACATGTGTTTGATGACGAATGCCACATGAAACCTCTCGAATAAAAGTGGGCTAACAAAGGCCGGCCTCCATCTGGAATGTGCTAAATGTTGCCCGTCACCCTCCGGCTGCTCCCAACACAAACCCAAACAGTCGTGTGTGCTATCAGCTCGGCTATCCAGACAGCCAATGTCAGAATTTCAACGATGGCCTAACGATCGTAATCTTCCCTGATCCCAGAAAATGAGGCCCGCCGTGTCGGGACCGTAAGCCCCCTAAGCTGCCGTCCTTAGCATTCATTGCTTTTTAATGGACAGTCTGAAGGATAACAATTGAAACCGTTTAAAAGTGACACAATACATCTATACATAGAAGGTTTGAAATACAAAATGGACATACTTGACTTTTCCAAGGTGGTGTGGAAGCCATCTCCAAATATAGGAGGAGAAGCAGCGACGGGAAAGGGCCGACCAACGCTTATAAAAAGCTGTCAACGTCTTGTTAGGGTGAGGGATGTCTGTGGTATACTGTCGGAACAATTAGAGAGGGTAGAGTGGGGAGGCTAAATCAAAGGCTCTGAAATACTTGTTGAACCTTGTGGGATACAAGCATCGCAAGGTTTCTTCTTTGGTCTGAAGCACCCAGGTAAGTTTAGTGCGACCAATTCTTTTGGATCTTGACCAATTATCTGTTTATTAAGTTTTCACTACATTCCTTCAACGCAGCCGGACAAAATGAGTGATGCTGAGATGCAAATATTTGGGGTGGCGGCACCATACCTCCGAAAACCAGAACGGGAGAGGATCGCAGCTCAAAACATGCCGTTTGACGCCAAGACAGCCGTCTTTGTGCCTGACCCGAAAAAGGAGTACGTGAAGGGAAAGATCAGAAGTCAAGACGGCTCTGACATCACTGTGGAGACTCAATATGGAAAGGTGAGTGATTTTAGAAGAATTACAACATGTTATCGTGTATTTCTGCTCATCACTGCACCTTGGAATCCATAATGCAGATGGTCAAAGTGCACCTGGACGACATTCGGCCCATGAACCCTCCGAAATTTGACAAGATCGAGGACTTGGCCCTGTTGACTCATCTCCATGAACCGGCCGTGCTGTTTAACCTCAAGGAGCGCTACGCTGCCTGGATGATCTATGTAAGAACAAACAATCAATATGACTTCTTTTTCTAAAACCATTTAAAAACAAACCAAAGCGTCTTTCATCTTGACATCTTATAATTTTAAAGCAAATTTGTCAGTGTTTTTTCCTTGTCCTGTTTCTTCACAGACTTATTCTGGACTCTTCTGTGTGACGGTGAACCCCTACAAGTGGCTTCCAGTCTACAACCCCGAGGTGGTGGCCGGCTACCGTGGGAAGAAACGCCAGGAGGCCCCGCCACACATTTTCTCCATCTCTGACAACGCTTACCAGTACATGCTCACAGGTCAGTCTCATTATTATAAGACATAATATATCTGACTCACTTCAGCCGGGTCTGTATTCTGAACAAATTTGAATTATTGATTGTTATAAGGGAGTCATTTTGTACTACTGATGAACTTTGTTTGAATCCAACCTAAAAGGCCCTGAATCATCACAGTTCTCAGTTACCTTCTTAGAATCTGTAAATCTGTCTTACATGAACACACTATATCCTGCTTACTTTATATATATAGTATATACAAAACATACTAAATAATACAAATACAAATAATACATTCTATCATCTACATGCAATAATCTATTACATATTTATATATTTTATATTTTGTTATAAATTTTGGTTACTATTTGATTTGGATTTTTTTATAGAGTAAAATAAATGAAGAACTTATTGTCTTTATTTTTTGACAGTAGCCTAAAACAGTTAAAATAATTAAAGGTTTAATTGAAATGTTACATCCTTAAATACGGTTGAATCAATGTCAACCAAATGTCTTTCCTCTCCTCAGATCGAGACAACCAGTCCATCCTGATCACGTGAGTTCGACTTTATGTGATTTCTCACATGTATATTTCATGACTTGGATTTCCATTTTTCATTTTGAGTCCTGTTCTTTGTTCAGTGGAGAATCTGGTGCCGGGAAGACGGTCAACACAAAACGCGTCATACAGTATTTTGCAACAATTGCATCATATGGAGAATCAAGCAAGAAAGAGCAAGTTGCTGGCAAAATGAAGGTTCTGTATTTTTTATCTTATTATTTAATAACAGACAATCAGAAACAAAGGGAAGTAGTGTATATTTTGCAAATTAACTTTTTTAAGTTATTCTTGAATTTCTTTCTCAGGGGAATCTGGAAGATCAAATCATCCAGGCGAACCCTCTGCTAGAAGCTTTCGGGAATGCCAAGACTGTGAGAAATGACAACTCCTCAAGATTTGTGAGTTTAAATTGGTTTCGTACTGAAGCAGAAAGTGGCCATTTATGCTCATTATCATTCTTACTATTCATTTTGTTATCCTGTTTTAATTTGTCATCAGGAAAAAACAAGCTTTCTATACAGATTTTTGACTTTGAGATAACCATGTTCTTGGCTGTTGTAGCCATAAGACATACCATAATTTGTGTGTCAGAATTTAATAATAATTATATTTTTCCAGGGAAAATTCATTCGCATCCACTTTGGAACAAAGGGGAAACTGGCATCAGCCGACATTGAAACTTGTAAGTTTTCAAACATATTCCACACACTGTATACAGCAGTGCTGCTATTCTACATTCTGCAATATATTTTATCACCTGATATTTGTATTTATCTTTAGACCTTTTGGAAAAATCCAGGGTGACGTTTCAGCTTCTGGCAGAGAGAAGTTATCACATCTTCTATCAGATCATGTCAAACAAGAAACCTGAATTAATTGGTGAATATACTCGGAACTTGTTGAGAACTTGTTGATGATTATTAGAACAATAAAAGTGGAAATGATCCAGCACTCATACAGTTGCTGCAGCTGCTGACTTTGAACAGAAATATCGATGATGTCTGTGTGTGATTTCAGACATGCTACTGATAACCACCAATCCATACGACTTTCCATTCATCAGCCAGGGTGAAATCACTGTGCCGAGCATCAATGACCCTGAGGAGCTGATGGCCACAGATGTGAGTCAATGGGAATCACACTGTGGATAGAAATACTTAATCAGGACTAGGAATTAAGTATTATATATTAGGTTGAAAGCAGGAAATGATTATTATTCTGGTGTGATTTATATCATCTAATGAAAATGTATGTAGAATCATATAGAACAAAAAATTGATGCAGCACAAAGAAATATTTTGTTTAAATTATTTTAAATATTTATTATCATGATTTTTTAGGAATCATTTGACAAATTTAATTTTTCAAACTGAAATTCTTCTTGGTCTTCAAACAATCACAAAAAAACAACAATCTGCGGGAAAAAAATGTAATGGCCAAGATTAATTTAAATGTTAGGTTATAACATAAGAAAGAACGAAGAAGAAGGAAATGCACAAAATTATTTAAGATTCCAGACTCCTTCACTCCTACCTTCTTTGCAAATGGTTCCACAAACCATCAGACCAAAACTTTGTCCAATCAAAAGAGGTGATCTCAGTCCAGATTAAACTGGTTTGGTTTGTTTACTGTGTAAAAACACCTTCTTTTTTTTAGATAATTCAGACTTTCAGACCAATTACAGGAAATTGAGACATCATTCAAAAAAAAAGAAGAAGAAGACGTGGAAGCAGCGTGCAGGATTGCTTTCAGTCTTCACCTCAGATGATTTAATTTTTAGAACACTATGGTTTTCATTTTGATGGTAGCAGCATCACAATGATATTACAGTGGCACAACATAGGTGATGACAACAGGACGTATGTATGTCAAACGTGTAGCTTTATTCTGCTCCCTAGATTATAATGTAAAACAAACCAGATCAAATATAAACAATGTAACAAAGACATGAAGCTTGGTTCAGACTTTCAGCTGTGAAAAAGCATTAACTTGCATTGTGAGCACTAACCTCCAGACTCACGGTACTCATGACAATAGTTCAACATCTGCGTCTGTTCCACAGAGAGCCATTGACATCTTGGGCTTTAACATGGAGGAAAAGTTAGGAATCTATAAACTGACCGGTGCCGTGATGCACAACGGGAACATGAAGTTCAAGCAGAAGCAGCGAGAGGAGCAGGCTGAGCCCGATGGCACTGAGGGTGACCACACTGAGCTCTTACAGCAACCTGACATTTAACATAGCTGCATTCTCTATATCATTTTTTTCTATTCTAAAGCCCTGTAGTGACCTCTCCCTGTATGACATATGTCCCATAGTGGCAGATAAGGTTGCCTACCTCATGGGTCTGAACTCTGCTGATTTGCTGAAAGCGCTGTGTTACCCTCGAGTCAAGGTCGGGAATGAGTATGTGACCAAGGGGCAGACTCCTCAGCAGGTATTTTGTTTTATTTGTTTGGTTCTACATCTGAAAACGTGTGTAAACTGTATCTCATTGTCTGATGTCTGATATAAAAAAAGTTAATTCAGAGATTAACAGAGAGGATATTTTGGATTACAGGTGAACAATGCCATGGGAGCTCTGTCTAAGGCCGTGTATGAGAAACTCTTTCTGTGGATGGTCACAAGGATCAACCAGCAGCTGGACACCAAACTACCAAGACAGCATTTCATCGGCGTCCTGGACATCGCAGGGTTCGAGATATTCGAGGTACACTGGATTCACACCTCCATTGATCTTTCTGAAATCACCTGTTCATTTATTCAGTGATGTCCTGTTGTTTAATTCAGATGAACAGTCTGGAGCAGCTGTGCATCAACTTCACCAACGAGAAGCTGCAACAGTTTTTCAACCACCACATGTTTGTGCTGGAACAAGAGGAATACAAAAAGGAAGGGATCGCGTGGGAGTTCATCGACTTTGGAATGGACCTGGCAGCCTGTATTGAGCTCATTGAGAAGGTGCATCCCCCTAAATATGAATATAACTAGACTGGGACTCAGTAGAGCGTCCGGCAAGGTCCAAAAGGTCCCTGAAATTCAGTCAAGCTGCACAGAATGTCACATACTTAAAAGATATCAGATATCAGATGTCAGATTTGTTTTTCATCCATGAATTATTCTCTGAGAAATTAAGGAAAATGTTGAAAAACAACCTGCCTTTCAATGTTTGAGCAAAATCCTATCTGCTTCATGATTCTGACCCAGACCCCGTTCTTCTAACAATTTTTTTGGTAATTAGTACAACAAATTTTGAGGATTTTTTCCTACTATCAAACCAACCAACAAACGCCTTCTTGGCGGAGGTACATTTATATTAAAGGTCCAGTGTGTAAGAATACATCACAATATAAAATAATCCTAGTGATGTTTTCACAAGGCTGTTTCATCTAAATAGTACTAGTTGTCGTTTTCTTTATCCCAGAATGGGCCCTTTATATATATATATTTATTTATATATATATATTCTGTATATTAACATCTGGAGCGGGTCCTCTCTACAGAGGTAGCCATGTTTTTGACAGTCAACAAACTAGACAAACTAAACAGCTTTTAAGTTTTTAAGACAACTGAAGGCTCCCACAGGTTCTCTTTCATGTTTAAAAGGGGAGGGGGAGGTAAGGGGTATTCAGTTGCAACATGCAACTTCACCACTAGGCGTCACTAAATTCTACACACTGAACCTTTAAGTAGGTGCATTTGTACCAATACTAAACAGCTCTCTGTCCTGCAGCCGATGGGGATTTTCTCTATTCTTGAAGAGGAGTGCATGTTTCCAAAGGCGACAGACAGCTCCTTCCAGAACAAGCTGTACGACCAGCACCTGGGGAAGAACAGCATCCTTCAGAAGCCCAGGCCTTCCAAAGGAAAGGCAGAGGCCCATTTCTCACTGATGCACTACGCCGGCACTGTAGACTACAACATCAGCGGCTGGCTGGAGAAAAACAAAGACCCGCTCAATGACACAGTGGTGCAGCTTTACCAAAAGGCTTCCCTCAAACTGCTCTCACAGCTTTTTGCCACATATTCATCTGCTGACGGTCAGTTCATATTTAATGACAAACATCAGGTTTAACATCGATATTTAAACTTTATTATATAAGTTAAAGTCTTTCTGTAATGTTTCTGTAGGTGCTGCGGATGGAACTAAGAAAAGTTTCAAGAGAAAGGGCTCTTCTTTCCAGACAGTGTCTGCTGTGTTCAGGGTAATACTCAATAATCACTATAGAAGGAGTTACACTGATAATATGCATGTTTGGTGGGGGTGGCTCTGATGTATTGAAGACAAGGACTAAGCTAAAGATTTTGTAAAGTCAGAATTACCCCCAAAATTGATTCTTTCATTTATGTCATTTATGTGTAATTTATTTTTGTTAATGTTTTTTTTAATTTTTTATAAACAGTCAGCCCTGAGTTTTTTTCCTACTTTTCCAGAAACAATTGTAATAATCACATAAGAAGATTGTAATGTATATATTTTTTTGGTATAGATCTTTTCCAATTTATCCAAATCATGCCAAAGATATATTTGTATTCACCATGTGCAACTTTAAACTATTAAACGTAAACTACAGACAAGAGATTAGATCCATCTTCAGCAAAAAGTTTGTCAAGAAAGTGACTAAGCATGCTCCCCAAAAGTGTCCTGTGAGGATAACATGACCTGTCAATCTCCTGCAGGAAAATCTGAACAAACTGATGGCGAACCTCAGGTCGACTCATCCACACTTTGTGAGATGCATCATCCCAAATGAGACCAAGATACCAGGTAAAAGAGAAAAAGGGAAAGAAAATCTTCATAAAACTTCTCAGTGTGAAGTTACCCTGAGAGGAAATGCTTTCTTCATGCAGGGTCGATGGATCACCACTTGGTCCTGCACCAGCTGCGGTGTAACGGCGTGCTGGAAGGTATCCGCATCTGCAGGAAGGGGTTCCCCAGCAGGATCCTCTATGGAGATTTCAGGCAGAGGTAACACAGCTCACCGTGTGTCTGCAGAGAACAAACGGCAGACCGCTCTCAGGTGTGGAGCTGAACTTGTCGATCTGACTGTGTGACAGATACAGGATCCTGAACGCCAGCGCCATCCCTGAGGGTCAGTTCATGGACAGCAAGAAGGCGTCAGAGAAACTGCTCTCTTCCATTGACGTGGACCACGCCCAGTACAGATTTGGATACACAAAGGTTTTTTATCATTTTATCTTTGGCAATGCTTTATTTTACAGTTTCCTAGAAAGACTATCAAATGTTTTATCATGCCTCTTTCGTGACTTTGAGCTGCCATTCGTTATAGATTCGCTCAGTAATCTGTAAATATTCATCCAATTCATGTTTATTCTGCAAGATGGATCCAATGTTTTCAACTGCAAGGGGAAATCCTTAGTGTTTATGTATTAACCTGAAGATAAATGTATAAAACACCCTCACTCTATAAAACTTCAGCATCTTATCAGTTACACTTGCAAACATATTTCTCCTTAATCTTCACATACTTTTGTCTTTTTTCTACCTTCTTCACCAATTTTCTCTATAGACTGGAAATAAAAAATGGATGACCTGTCAGCAACTCAAAAGTGAAGCCAAAGCACCCCTGGTGGCTGGTTACAATATGTAAACTGCGCCTCCTCCATGTTAGCAGATGGGACGTGGCCCAAACTAAAAAAATCTGAGTAAAATATGATTTCTGTTATTTCATTCTATAAAATCCGACTTAAATGTCATGATTGACAGCTGAGGCTGAGCCTGGATTGACTGCTCAATCTGCTATGATATCATCAGAGCAAGATAGCAGCGTTCGTATCCAGGGTATTTTGGCTTCATTTCTGTACAGTAGGAGTAAGTGGAGTTGTGTCGTACATCCTTATTTACAGTCTATAGTTTTTTTCCTAAGAATTCTTATATAAGTACAATGGGCATTAAATCCCTCCAACAGCTGATAAACTGAATTGTATCAGTTTGACCTTTAGTGAAGCCTTTTTAGTTTCTCTAAAGTACTTTTAACCCAAATAATGGCAGAATTTCACTTCTGAGCACAGTCTCCAGTGTCTTTCTGCCCCAGGGAAGTCCAGATGCACTGAGATGTGATCCTTCTTCACAGGTGTTTTTCAAAGCCGGCCTTCTGGGTCTTCTGGAGGAGATGAGGGACGAACGCCTGGCCGTTCTGATGACTCGGATCCAGGCCGTGTCCAGAGGTTACGTCACTAGGCTGCGGCTCAAAGAGATGATGAAGAAAAGGTCTTTGACAATTTTTTTTCTTTTTAACTATAAAGAAATAAACTGGGTTTATTAATTATAAGAAAAATTATAGGTAAATAAATTTAGGGAGGTTACAGGAGAAATGTTGGTGGATTTGGAGAATGTGGTAAATGTATACTTGATCGATAGCAGAAGAAAATATGCTTCTTTTTTTATGTACCTGTCACATTATATTTTAAAATGTGGCCAATATTAGACTCCAATGTTTTTCTCTGCAGTAAATATTCTCAAGGAGACACATCTTGAAATCCTTTCAGATTTTTATCCACATCTAACTAATCCACAGAAAAGTGTTTTCTTTCTTTTCCTGATCTTACCTCTCTGAAAGTAAAAAATTAAACGGTGACATTGTCGGCAGTCAAAATATCCCGCCATGGCTGAAATCAACCTTAGAAAGTTCATGAAGTTATTCATATTTTTTATCTCTACAGAGAGTCCATTTTCATCATCCAGTACAACATCCGATCATTCATGAATGTGAAGAACTGGCCTTGGATGAGACTCTTCTTCAAGATTAAGCCGCTGCTTCGATGTGCAGAGGCGGAGAAGGAGATGCAGATCATGAAAGAGGAATTTGCACGACTCAAAGAGGAGCTTGTAAAGTCCGAGGCCAGGAGGAAGGAGCTGGAGGAGAAGATGGTCATGCTCCTCCAGGAGAAAAATGACCTTTATTTTCAAATCCAGGCCGTATGTAAACTACTGAGGAGAACATAACGTCCTGTTTGTGTCGATTTATTACTCTCAGATTAACAGATCAGCAGGAAAAAACTCCTTTTAAGAATTCAGAAGCTTGAACGTCATTGATAAGGTTAGAGATTAACAGATTTAACCAAAATATAAATGATGTTTTTAATAGTACAACATACTAGGAAAAAAAATTATGAATTAAGCTTATTGGTCTAATAATTTGTGTTTCTGCATTACTGTATCAAAGACAGTATATAAATATGGACGACATGACTACTACCTAAAAGTGAAGCTAAAGCATCTCCATCGCGCCCTGGTGGCTTACTGCAGTACATTTAAATGTATGAGTTAAAATAAGTCGATATTCGATGATATAAAACAAGACTTAAATGTCATGATGACAGCAGAGACTTCCTCATGACTGGTAAAGTGCATGTATCAGTGGGACTTTCAAACCCTGGCTCTATGTATTTGACATTATATATTGACATTGAAATTAATTCATCCCAAAAAAAGAGTATAAATATAAAATTAGCAAAGAAACAATTTGAAATAAATCCCAGATTTATACAATATATACAAAATAATAGAAAGTATGAAGAAAAGAATGTAGTGACTGCAAATCGAATAAACAACAATTATTTTACATGTCAGGTGTAAAAATGCATACGAATTGACACTGTCCTGCACTGTAATGATGAGCCATTGTGTCCCTGCACTTTAGGAGAGGGACAACCTGTGTGATGCTGAGGAGCGCTGTGAAGGCTTGATAAAGAGCAAGATCCACCTGGAGGCCAAAGCGAAGGAGTTCTCCGAGAGGATGGAGGAGGAGGAGGAGATCAACGCCGAAATCACTTCAAAGAAGAGGAAGCTGGAGGACGAGTGCTTGGAGCTCAAAAGAGACATAGACGACCTGGAACTCTCCATCGCCAAAGTGGAGAAGGAGAAGTACGCCACCGAAAACAAGGTGCGCAGTGTCAAGTCTATTTAAGGTGTTGATGTCGAGTGTGTTAACACGCTAACTCAAATAAAACAATTCTATCCACAGGTGAAGAATTTGGTGGAGGAGTTGATCACGCTGGAGGAAAATCTCTTGAAATCATCAAAAGAGATGAAAGCTCTGCAGGAGGTGCATCAGCAGACGCTGGATGACCTCCAGGCTGAGGAGGACAAAGCAAACACTCTGGTGAAGACAAAGATCAAGCTGGAGCAGCAGGTCGATGATGTGAGTGTTGAATGGATAAAGTGATCCTATAGTGACTGACTCCGCAGTTTGCACCATGTACCTGGTTTGATTTCCTGGTTGACGTGAGCGTCTCTTGCAGCTGGAGGGCTCTTTGGAGCAGGAGAAGAAGCTGCGTGCAGATTTGGAGAGATGCCGAAGAAAACTGGAGGGAGATCTGAAGCTGTCCCAGGAAACCATCATGGACCTGGAGAACGACCGACAGGAGATGGAAGAGAGGCTGAAAAAGTATTTTTGATTTTGTGAATTCAGGGACATGAAACACAAAGTGGATATGCTCACAAATGTTAATCAATAAGACTAATGATAATGAAGGAGGTTGTTTGTTTTCACTGTGCTTATTTATCTGACTTCTATGAGCTTTTTGATTGAATCCCTCAATTGTCCAATCAGAGCTTCGCAATCTTTACTATGTTTAAACAGTGTGCATGTGGATCTATTCCCTACACATCAGTATTTAGCTTTTTTAACAGTTTCAAGGACTGTACTCTTTTCCAATACATTTAAGCGTGTAACATGTAGGATGAAGTCATTCTTTCTTAACAAAGTTACAGTTTCAGTGATGAAAACAACAATAAATTAAGTGTTGAACGTTTTAAGAAAGAACTGAACAGCAGTGACAGATGTAATACATCTCGTGTCAGCAGGTTAAGTTATAGTCAGAATTCAAGAGCTTGGACTGCGAGAGCACGATAGCCTTGACCACCAATCACCAGAAAGGTTCAAAGTTTGGGCCTTTAAGTTCACTGAAGTTGCCCTGAGGTGGAAAAAACAACAGCTAAAACACAATGGCTGTAACTTCTCATGGTAAACCTACTATCGACAGGAATGCTGCTGATATTTTTTTAAATTATAGGAAAAAAAATCGAAATGGTGACAAAAGTGTGTTCATGATTTGCCCTTGTGATTTGCACTTTATGGTCACTGTAGTAAAAGCTTTAAAAGTCAACAATAACATTTTCAAATGAGGAGGAGAACAATACAGGCTTAAATATGTGTTATATGATCTCATATAGAAAAAAATGTAATGTGTAATTTCAAGGCTGAGCATCTTGTTGTTGTCTGACCATTTTAGCTGGAGGCGTAACAGGTTAGCTAAAAAAAAACTGTCCCATTCACACTGAGCACATCCACTGTGTGAAGATTGGTCAGTTATCAAACTCATAATAATTCAAAACATTTCCTGATCAAACTTCTTTTCAGGTAAAATAAATAAATCTGCTGTTTTCTCCTGCTGCTGAAAACCCCATGCTACTGTGAATTTTATGATAAATCTGACTCCATTATCACTGTTGAAAGCATATGTGTGAAAACAAAGCCTGACAAGCGGAACTAAAGGGGGCTGTGGAGTGTTATCTGTACTGATACAGGAAATCAAACTCTTTTCAGAAAAGACTTTGAAAACTGCAGCTTGCAGTGCAAAATTGAAGATGAGCAAGCCCTCAGCACTCAGCTACAAAAGAAGATCAAAGAGCTTCAGGTATGATTTATAACAGGGCCTCCATATTTTAACACAGTTTCTGTAACATCTGAAAAAATAAAATCCCTCCTCTTTTGAACATGGACATTTCCCTGCAGGCTCGCACTGAGGAACTTGAAGAGGGAATTGAGGCCGAGCGCTCGACTCGGGCCAAAGTGGAGAAGCAGAGGTCGGAACTGTCCCGAGAGCTGGAGGAGATCCTAGAGCGGCTGGAGGAGGCCGGGGGAGCCACCGCCAGCCAGGCCGAGCTGAACAAGAAGCGGGACGCCGAGTTCCACAGACTGCGTCGTGACCTGGAAGAGTCCACCCTGCAGCACGAGTCCATCGCTGCAACTTTGCGCAAGAAGCAGGCGGAAAGCGGGGCCGAGCTCAGCGACCAGATAGACAACCTGCAGAGAGTCAAGCAGAAACTGGAGAAGGAGAAAAGTGAGCTGAAGATGGAGATCGATGACATGGCGAGCAACGTGGAGACTGTTCTGAAAAACAAGGTAAAAGACTTCCTGCAGGGAGGCACTGTGCACATGTGTCCATGTTTTCATTGAGCTTCCGGAAACCTGTGCTCCATATTTCAGAATAACCTGGAGAAACTGTGCAGGAGCTTTGAAGACCAAATGAACGAACACAAGACCAGAGCAGATGAAGCCCAGAGATCTCTGAGTGACTTCACCACGCTCAGTGCTCGTCTACAAACTGAAAACGGTAGAAGTCTGATCATAGAAACACAAGGAAAAGACACAGAAGAAGACTGAAGATCAAAAACTGTTTGTTTTCTTGATTCTTGATCAGGTGATCTCACACGTCTGCTGGAAGAGAAAGAGACGACTCTGACGCAGCTGAGCAGAGTGAAAACTGTGGGGGGTCAACAAATCGAAGAGTTAAAGAGACTTTTGGACGAAGAAATTAAGGTGTGAAACAAACAGTAAAGCAGGTTATTTCAATCATAACGATGATTTAAATCCTAAATTGTACTTAATTAGTTTGTTGAACTTATGTCGAACTTGTAGTTTGGTCTATATCAGTAAGTAGGAACAAATGTCCACCAGGAGGCCAAGGTGACATACAGAAAAATTGGATTTCTTTGAATATTTTAAACTGTGCAGTTGTTTCATCCGTTTTTATGAACAAACAGTATCATCCTTGTCTGGCGCAATCCAACACTTCTTCGAACAAATTTATGGGGAAAACAATATAATCTATTGCATAGTTGTGCGGCTTTTCGCCAGTAAACAAACCCCATATTTGTAACATCTAAACTAATGCTGTTTACACTATGTATATTTAATTTGTTTTACTTTCATCAGGCAAAAAATGTCTACGCTCACAGCTTGCATTCCTCCCGTCACGACTGCGAGCTGCTGAGAGAGCAGTACGAGGAAGAACAGGAGGCGAAAGCTGAGCTGCAGCGCTTCCTGTCCAAGGCCAACAGCGACGTGGCCCAGTGGAGAACCAAATATGAGACAGACGCCATCCAACGCACGGAAGAGCTGGAGGAGGCAAAGTAGGAGCTGTGTGACATATCTTAAACTCTGTGCTAATTGGTTTCTTGTGCTTCAACGTCATTTGTCTCTGGTTGAAAGGAAGAAGTTGGCCCAGCGGCTGCAGGAGTCTGAGGAGATGACAGAGGTAGCAAATGTCAAATGCACATCACTGGACAAAACGAAGCTGCGTCTCCAGGCCGAGGTGGAGGATCTCATGGTCGAGCTCGAAAGGTCAAACGCAGCCAACATCGCTTTGGATAAGAAACAGAGGAGCTTTGACAAGGTGTGTCTTGGTTTTACCATTTCCCCCAGAAATATGTCCTAATTTGCATTGTGTTTGCATCAATGTTTTTTCACCCTCTTTCATCAGGTTCTGGCTGAATGGAAACAGAAATACGAGGAGAATCAGTCAGATCTGGAAGTTTCCCAGAGAGAGTCAAGAGTTCTGAGCACAGAACTCTTCAAGCTGAAAAACTCATATGACGAAGTTCTGGATCACCTGGAAACCATTAAAAGAGAGAATAAAAACCTTCAACGTAGGAAACTAATCATTTGTTTGGTTTTTGAGAAGCTGGAGACTGTGTTCTTTTCACAGCTAATATGTTGTTCTTTACATTTTTAGAGGAGATAACAGATATCACAGAGCAAGTTGGACAATCGGCGAAAACTATCCATGAGCTGGAGAAAGTTGCTAAACAAGCCGAACAGGACAAGAGAGACACCCAAGCAGCTCTGGAGGAAGTTGAGGTTTGTACAATGTCCACATGAGACAATACATCTCCAATATCAAACAATAACCACAGAATACAGTGTTTATGTCTCTCCATGTAGTCTTCCCTGGAGCACGAGGAGGCAAAAATCCTTCATCTTCAACTGGAGCTGAACCAGATCAAGTCAGAAGTGGCCAGAAAGGTGGTGGAGAAGGACGAAGAAATTGACCAGCTCAAGAGGAATAACCAGAGGACCGTGGACACTCTGCAGAGCACACTGGATGCCGAGACGCGCGGCAGGAACGATGCCATCCGCGTGAAGAAGAAGATAGAGGCCGATCTGAATGAGATGGAGATCCAGCTGGGTCACGCCAACCGACAGGCGGCTGAGGCCACCAAACAACTGAGGAACCTGCAGACTCAGCTGAAGGTGTGTGAATGTGCCGGGGGGGGGGGGGACAATATCCTATGCCAATGTTTTGAATCCTAACACTCTTCCGGTCTGTCATTTCAGGACACCCAGGTCCACCTGGACGAAGCCCTCCACTGTCAGGAGGACCTAAAGGAGCAACTTGCGATTTTAGAGCGACGCAACAATCTGGTGATGGCAGAGAACGAGGAGATCCGGGCGGCGCTGGAGCAATCTGAGAGATGTCGCAAGCTGGCGGAGCAGGAACTGATCGACACCAGTGAGAGGATTCAGCTGCTGAACTCACAGGTCAGGAGACATATACTGTAAATAAATCATTGTTATTCAAGACAACAGGGCCCCTGCGTCCCGGAGAATCAATCACACACACAAAGTGTCAAAAATAAGTCAGAAAGTACTTATAAATGAACGACGAAGTTCATTTTGCTGGTAGTTTACTATTAGCAAATACTATCCTATAGTGATATTACTATGGCAACAAAATGGACCAAATGAATTGGTTCTATTATTTGCAATATACAAACGGAACGAAAGAAAACATTTTCTAGGTACTTTTTTATTTAGCAAAGAATTTGAAGTATCAACACAACGATATGAGACGCACATCCATCTACGAACCAATGAATTTTAAGTAAAGGCACTACAGGTGATGACAAAAAGACGTATGTTATACAAAATTCTTTGAATCAGAATCTGAATCTGAATCAGAATTCTTTTTATTGCCAAGTATATTTGCATATATTGGAAATTGCCATGGTGTGGTTGGTGCACTGTACATAAAACATAAAACAACAATATATACAGTAAGAAACAAAAAGTTATGGAGATAAATTATGTGCGAGGGGGGGGGGGGGGGCAGAGTCAGTGTGATACAGGGGGCTTGTTTGTGAGCCCCACTGCCATGGGGAATAAACTGTTCAGGTGGCGCGAGGTTTTAGCACTGATAGCCCGGAACCTTTTTCCGGATGAGAGTCTCCGAAATAGGTGGTGACCGGAATGGGAAGGATCTCTATGAATTTTAATGTGAAACCAAAACTAACCAGATCAAATATAAATAATGAAGCAAACACATGCAGCTTGGTTCAGACTTACAGGTGTGAAACGGCCTCTTAGCTTACTGGAGAAACGTAGATACACTGCAGAATACACACTGTTGTGTTTATTAATGACATAGATGATCTGTTGGATGGACTGAGTCGTTAGAACATATCTCTTACACATCATGGATCAGACAGTTGCTGCTTTGGGCTGTTTTTGAGCATGTAAATAGTCAGTGTTTGTTTTCGTTTCTTTTTACCTGCAGCTGTTGTTCAGTGTCATCAAGTCAACACCTGTCCATCAAAACAATAGACATGATCTCATCCTGTCATCAGGACTTTCTCTTACAATCCAGGGTGCAGATTATTCTAAAAACTGCAGTTGAGAATGTACTTGTGAATTTGACTCGTAGAAAATCAGATTTCATTAACACCATTAACAGAAGAGCTTCTTTAAATTTTTGAAACTATGAAAAGACGTTTCCAGTTGTAAAAGCCGAAATGGTATTTTACATCATTAGTGAGTAATTAATATGCATGTAAATCTAATTGTGATCTTTCAGTATAATTAAACATGGATTATGAAATTTGAACTTTACATAAATATTTGATCTTTTGTTCTTATCTACTTCAAATTTAAATGAACATGTTATGTATTGACTTGATCAGAACACCAGCCTCCTAAATGTTAAAAAGAAGATGGAGTCTGATTTAGCTCAGCTGCAGTCAGAGATGGAGGACACTGTCCAGGAGGCGAGGAATGCAGATGAGAAGGCCAACAAAGCCATCACAGACGTGAGTCTCCCACACGATCCTGTTTATCTGCATTTAAATGAGTATCCACTGGACGTTGAGTTTGTGTAGATTCAATTTCACAGTGAGTTCCTGTTTTGCACGCAGGCTGCTATGATGTCCGAGGAGCTGAAGAAAGAGCAGGACACCGGCGCTCATCTGGAGAGGATGAAGAGGAACCTGGAGGTGACAGTGAAAGACCTGCAGCAGCGGCTGGATGAAGCCGAGCAGCTGGCTCTGAAGGGAGGGAAGAAGGAGCTCCAGAAACTTGAAAACAGGGTATGAATCCATGAGCACAACAATCTTTCAATAGAAAAAATGAACAAAAAGTGATTCATTCTAACTGTCTTTTTAAGCTCCGTGAGCTGGAAAATGAGCTGGAGGCTGAACAGAAACGCAGCAGCGAGGCCACGAAAGGTTTGCGAAAATACGAGAGAAAAATCAAAGAGCTCACTTATCAGGTAAGCTTTTTATCCCATTGTGAAACTGAGTGAGTCATAAGTTCTGATTTGACCGTTTGAAGGTGAAAAACAATAATGCAAAATGTGATGGGACTTAAACTTTTTACCAAGGGTGAAGAGGAAAAGAAAAACGTGACAAGACTCCAGGATTTGGTCAACAATCTGCAGCTGAAAGTGAAAGTTTATAAGAGGCAGTGTGAGGAGGGGGTGAGTAAACACACATGGATAGTGTGTGAAGTGTTGGCATGACGCGCACCTTCAAACACGATGTCTGTTTTCTGTGACCCAGGAGGAACAAACCAGCGTCCACTTGGCCAAATTTCGGAAGGTGCAACACGACCTGGAGGAGGCCGAGGAGCGAGCTGACACTGCCGAATCTCAGCTGAACAAGCTGCGTGTCAAGAGCCGTGACTTGGCTGCTAAAGGGGAGAAGAAATTATTTTAGACTTCTTTTCTAGAAATACTTTGGTTTTTCTGAACTTCTATTAGATCTCAACTTTTACAGGAACATTTAACTGAAACCTGAATTTATGAGGGAACAGACAAGAACAATCAACACCAAAACCAAAACACCAAAATCACACTAAACTATGTATGTATATATATATATATATATATATATACAAATATATAATGTTTCACAGAACATAAAATGAAGATGAATGCATTAAGCCATTAAACTTGTGTCTAACACACTCAAATTTAGATGAGAATCTGCTCATTAACACTGCAGCCACTCACCAATTATTCAACTGCAAAAATGACATTAGCATCAGTTCACATCTGCAGCTGAAAACCAAGGCATGAGATAAAATCCTTAAAACACAGCAGGACTATAACAGTAAAAGAGCTGCCCGCAGGTTTAAATGGACATTGTGAAAATCCGCCTTTAACCCCCTGTCAGCGGGGCAGTTATCAGCAGCAGCTGGTATGTTGATGACATTTTTAGAAATCCCTGTGAAGAAGGGTTTGAGTTACCGCGGTGAACATGTGACTTTCAGCGGGAGAGGATTACGTAGTGAAGGTAACCCCCGAGAAAGGAGGTCAGAACAAAGAGGAGGGAGGAGAGAACTCAAGGAGCTGACAAGCTGTTGTCTATCATGCTGGGACAACAACATTCACTCATTAATTTGTTCATAATAATAACAATAACTTTATTTATATAGCATCTTTCATAACAGCCATTATAAAGGGCTTCACGCTTTATGTCACTTAAACGGAAAATTCTAAAAATGCCTTCCAAATTACAGATTTTCCAGTGTATCCACGTGTACATGTAAAGCGGAACCAAAATGTAATCCTGGAAAACAGCATATCTATTTCCTCACATATGATACAAAAAAAAGGCCATTTCCTATCATCATTCATTTAATGTAAAATCTCCTTAAACCTATAAACACACACTCTGCCTCACTGCTGGAAATGAGAAGATGCTGTGATGAATTTTCCAGATGACAAGTTGCTGTTCACACTCGCTTCCCGCCCATTGCTCCGGCTAATATGATGAGAGCTCAGGTTACATGCGCTCTCTCTCTTATTCTAAAAGTGGTTATGTGTTTCCTATGGCTTTGATGTTTGACACTGCCTTAAGCATAGAGCAGACAGGACACTGTTATGTGTCCTGTCTGCTTATGATATGTATTCACTTGTAAAAAATCCAAAATAATCATTGTTTGAATAACACCATTTCAGTTCAAAACCAGCAAAGATAAAGTAAATCAACACAAAATCTTTATTTATTCAATTTGTTCTATAAAATCTACTCTCCAATGTCAACGTTAGTGTTTCTCTTCATTAATATTTCTTCACCTGCCTGTTTAATTGTAGGTGTGCCACAGGGCTTGATTCTCGGTCCATTTCTGCTCTGTTACAATACTAGTCTTTTTGATGTGTCTTGTTATGCTGGTAATACACCATCCATATCTCTGAGCAGTCTCCATGAGTATGACTTTTCATACATTTTGCTTTAAACCACAGCCACTGTGCTTCAACCATCACGTCTCTTTCCGGCAAAATGGTGATTAGTGGATGTGAAGAATGGATTAAATGATCAGTTGAAATGAATTGTGGGATAATTCTGAGTATATTTGTGTTTTCTGTATTATGTATTTCAGTTTTTCTGTTAGAAAATATATTCTGTTTTGTGTTATTTATTACATGTATGTTTCAGCACAGTGTATTCAGATGAAATTATAGCAGAGATTGTGATGTTTTGGTTTAAACAACATGACAACAACTCATTGTCACTCCGAGTGAACATGATTTGGTTTGTTCCTCCTGCGAGTGTCGTAGAGCCTGGGTAGTTATATGTGTGTCTTTACAATAATGTCATCCCTGTAAGCATGCATTGATTGTTAGGATTTGAGATTTAAATTGTTAATTGTAATTTTACCGACTGGATGGTTCTTTGTGGGTTGCAAAAATAAACACTTAAAGACCATTTCCTGTAAGAAGTGATCTGGTTTGTGAATTTGCAGAAGCAGAAAGTTTTTCATTTTCTCATAGCAAGTTCCAAACATCACTTTGACATTGTGCCAACATTTGTCCTGGGTTTAAACCAGTTAATCCAAGCAAAGGAGCCTTGGAGGTGAACAGGCAGGTGGTGTTCAAATCCAGGATAAACATGAAGGTCATGATACATTATGAAAACACTGACTTACATATGGTCTATACCCATAAATACACTTAACCACACTCTCTGTTGCTAAATCAACATTATACTTATTATGTCGACTAGACAATTCATCATAGATTAAACATGAAGTGTCGTCTTGCTGAACAGCAGCAAACACAACATTAACACAAGTAACTAATAACAGTTCTTGACAGTACAGAAGGTATATGTAAAAATAGTGCTGGAGGATCATCACCTGTCACTGTTGACACGTGCTTATTACCACTAAAGGATTCGTGGTCTTTTTCAGTGTTGAGCGGGGATTGATAATGCGACTTGATTGACATTTAAATAGCTTGACATTGCCAAGTTTGGAATGTCCGGTTTTCTTTAGCAGCTCGTTCGTCTTGATAAAAGGAGCCTCAGCCTCCTGCTGGCCTTCACTTAGTCTCCCTGTCGCTGGCCACTGGTGAGATCCATCATCCGCACTCCTGACACAGACATCCATCTTTGGAGGAGGCCGAGAACTGTTCATCATTTTTTGTGCCTTTTGATTCAATCCATCTGGGTTTTGCAGACCTGGTAAGTTAGACACAAAATAGAATCAATTTCAATTTGAAGTGATTGGACTAAAGTGGGGCTCATTTTTTTTGCTATTTTGTCTTCAGGTACCAACATGAGCAGTGATGCCGAGATGGCCCAGTACGGGCCGGCGTCCATCTTTCTTCGTAAGCCGGAGAAGGAGAGAGTGGAGGCTCAGAACCGTCCGTTCGATGCCAGAACAGCCTGCTTTGTGCCCGATGCCAAGGAGCTGTATATCAAAGGTGTCATACAGAGCAAAGAAGGGGGCAATGTCACCGTGAAGACTGAGGCTGGGGAGGTAAATATATTTATATTTGTACAATTACTGATAAAGCGGTGTAAACTTTTCAAATATATTTACACTCGAAACAGCGAAAATAATAAATCCTTCGAAGCTGTCATACATTTTTTCATTTTCATTCATTGGGTCCACATTCGACCTCTCAAGAAATCTGGTACATAACAATGAAGCAATAGGTAACATAAAATAACAATTATATAAAAATAAATGTTATAATACAAATAGTAAATACATAATAAATTAATAGAGCAAATCAAATCTGTCTCTACATAAATATATAGGTGTTGAAGGAATATTTTATCATGCCATACTACAACACAGTATTAGGGCTATACTGAAGAAGATAACAAAAACTTTCAAGAATAATAGGAAGTATTTTGTTAGTTGTGAAACTTATACTAAAGTATAACTTAACAAGATGCTCTATATTTCTCATTTTAACGCAGGTGACAGACTGATTTTCTGATATTCCCCCTCTAAACTGACAGGTGGCCTAAAATCTCAGGTGGCCTAAAATCTCATATTTCTTTCCTTCTAAGTGGCCGTAATACTCAGTCCATCCCTTTCATGCACGGAAAAAACGTAATTGGTTACCAAAAAGGTCTGAAGCCTCGGTTAGTCCGTTTAAAAACCGGGACAAAACAAATGCTTATAAAAGACAATATTTAAAAATTTTCCAGGCATAATATGAATAAAAATAATTACATCTCAGTTTTTTATTTATCAACTTTTCTCTAAGCACTTTTTAAACTTGCAAATCATATGATTGAATTGAATATTACATTCACATCTTACATTTAATCCTTTTAAATGTGCCTTTTTTTAAATATTACACTCTATTTGTTCATATTCTGCTTAAATTTCCATGTTGCTGTTCTCATTTTATTTCTTAGACTGTAACAGTCAAGGAGGAAGAATGTTATCCCATGAATCCCCCAAAGTATGACAAGATCGAGGATATGGTCATGATGACCCACCTCAACGAGGCCTCGGTGCTGTTCAACCTCAAAGAACGTTACGCAGCATGGATGATTTATGTGAGTAATGACAGGGATGTATCGATGTGTATAAGTGATCCTCTCTCCCTCACATCATCACATACTCTCTATTCTCCTCTGCAGACCTACTCCGGGCTCTTCTGTGTCACCGTGAACCCGTACAAGGGGCTTCCTGTGTACGAACCAAGGGTTGTGGCGGCCTACAGAGGCAAAAAGCGCATGGAGGCACCACCCCATATTTTCTCTGTCTCTGATAATGCATATCAAAATATGCTAACAGGTAATTAATAATAATGCACCCACTGAGCATTTAACAAAATTACAAAGCATTAAAATCCTCTGATTGTTTTTTAAAACATGACCAATGTTGATTTTCAATACATTTTGATCAGGTTTGTCAGATTTATAGATAAAGTTTCTGTCAGAAATACCACTGACATTTTAAACATACAATTACAATAAACAGTCATTTTTAAACAGTACAATAAATAGAAGCCAGTAAACTTGGATTTACAAATTATTGTAATTTCCACTTTAGACCACTGTGGGTGCTATTTTACAAAAGTTACCAAATCAAAAACACCTAAAAACATAGATTTACCTTTTGAAGATTTCCATAAATTATAATTTCATGAATCCAAAAGGAAGGTGGAGGTTTTGCAAAGCCCTATAAAAATACATATTATTAATATAAGTTCATATTTCTTCATCACTGACAGATCGTGAGAACCAGTCTGTCCTGATTACGTGAGTCTGTAACAATTACGTGAAAGATTTCCCTAAAATGTAATCATTTAAACGAAAAAGTATGTTTTTGAAAATGACCTCAGACTACCTTTGCTATTTGTTCACAGTGGAGAATCTGGTGCAGGAAAGACTGTCAACACCAAACGTGTCATCCAGTATTTTGCGACAATCGCAGTGGCTGGAGGTGTTGACAAGAAAGAGCAGTCATCTGGAAAAATTCAGGTGGAGAAAACAACACAAATCCAACTCATAACAAGATTAAATATAAGAAAAACATGTTATTCTGATTAATCTGTCTGTTGTGTTTTCCAGGGGACACTGGAAGATCAAATCATTTCGGCAAACCCTTTGCTGGAGGCTTTCGGGAATGCCAAGACTGTGAGGAACGACAATTCCTCAAGATTTGTACGTATGATCTCTAATACTAGAAAAAGATATTATATCATATACTGTTTGTTTTAATGTGTAATTTTTCAGATTTTTATATTTCATAGGGTAAATTCATCAGAATTCACTTTGGAACAACAGGGAAACTGGCTTCCGCTGATATTGAAACCTGTAAGTTTGTCTTTCAAAATGAATAATTCTCATTGTATGTAAACTTACAATTGTAAATTTATTGTTATTTGATTTGGAATTTCATTTAGACCTATTGGAGAAGTCAAGAGTGTCGTTCCAGTTGTCTGAGGAGAGGAGTTACCACATTTTCTATCAGATAATGACTGGACACAAACCAGAGCTCATAGGTACAGTGAATCCATTAGATCTTGTATTATAAGTTTGTTCTTTTTACTGTTTGCATGTCATTTTATCTGATTGTCTCTCACAGAAATGCTTCTCATAACAACAAACCCATACGACTTCCCCATGATAAGTCAGGGGCAGATCACCGTGGCCAGCATTGACGACAAAGAGGAGCTTTTGGCCACAGACGTGAGCGTTCTTCTGTCATTTGATTTGACTTGAGGGGATTTAGATGCATTTTATTCGTTTAAATCAATGCTGTTATTTTGATTGAGCAGACCGCCACCGATATATTGGGCTTCACCAATGAGGAGAAACTCTCCATCTACAAACTCACTGGCTCTGTGATACATTTTGGGAACATGAAGTTCAAGCAGAAGCAGAGGGAGGAGCAGGCGGAGCCCGATGGCACCGATGGTGAGACTTTATCCTCGTGTTATTTTGTCTCAGGTAAAGAGATGCAGACCGAATGAATGAAATTGTCTGTTTTTGTCTCTCAGTTGCAGACAAAGTCGCTTTCCTCATGGGCCTGAACTCTGCTGACTTACTGAAAGGCCTTTGCTACCCGAGAGTGAAAGTGGGAAATGAATATGTCACCAAAGGCCAGACAGTACCCCAGGTACACAAAGAGTTATTATGAATTATCCCTACATAGGAAATAATGAAAACATTGAAAACAGTTATCACTGTGATGCTATGTGGCGATGATGTGTTACTGCGGCTGCCTCCCCCAAAGGCTACTGCTTAGACTTTTTAGGGCAAGATGGCAAAATTTGTATCCAGGATATTTGGGCTTCATTTGTGGTCAGTGGGAGTGAGTGGAGACGTGTCGTCCATCTTTAGATACTGCCAACGATTGGTTGGGGCAAAACATAATAACCTTGGTTGACAGTTTGGACAAATATCAGACGAGGAGAACGTTTTTCTCTGTAAGCGTATTATATGTTTTGTTAAGCTTGTTTGCATATCGATCAATGTTTGTGTATCTTGTTTGTGTAACACCTCCGGATCAGGTCACCAATGCAGTTGGTGCTCTGGCAAAGTCTGTTTATGAGAAGATGTTCTTATGGATGGTCATACGAATCAATGAGATGCTGGACACAAAGCAGCCCAGACAGTTTTACATTGGAGTGTTGGACATTGCTGGATTTGAAATATTTGACGTGAGTTTGCAGTGTTAAGTTCAGGAGAGTCAGTTGACATTGATGGTTATCAAGTTTTTGTGGATGTGTCATAAGTTAATAGTAATCTTTGTCTCAGTACAACAGCATGGAGCAACTCTGCATTAATTTCACCAACGAGAAGCTGCAACAGTTTTTCAACCACCACATGTTCGTACTTGAGCAAGAAGAATACAAAAAGGAAGGGATTGATTGGGTGTTCATTGACTTCGGTATGGACCTGGCAGCCTGCATCGAGCTCATTGAAAAGGTAGGATTAATCTCACGCCCAATTTAATATTTGACATAATTTCAAACACAACATCTCACATGCACCTGTGATATATTCAACAGCCGATGGGCATCTTTTCAATCCTTGAAGAGGAGTGTATGTTCCCCAAGGCCTCAGACATGTCCTTTAAGAATAAACTCTATGACCAGCATCTTGGAAAGACGAATGCCTTCCAAAAGCCAAAGGTTGTCAAAGGCAAGCCCGAGGCTCACTTCTCTTTGTTGCACTACGCCGGCACCGTGGACTACAACATCACCGGATGGCTGGAGAAGAACAAAGACCCGCTGAACGAGTCTGTGGTGCAGCTTTACCAGAAGTCGCCAATGAAGCTTCTGGCTTTCTTGTATGCCTCCTTTTCTGGTGCTGAAGGTTAATGCTTTAATTATTAATATCAGTGACAGAAACTAAAATCCTTGAGATAGTCGAAGGATAGCTGTGAATTTTGTCAAGCCAGACTTCATTTGTAAAGGACGACTCATTTTTCTGTTTACTTTGTAGAATCAGGTGGTGATGCTGGAGGTGGAAAAGGAAAGAAAGCTGGAAAGAAGAAGGGAGGCTCCTTTCAAACAGTGTCTGCTGTTTTCAGGGTAGAAATTGCAATGAATATATGTATTTCAGATTTTTGGGCTCAAAATGATCATCCAAGGTGGTGCCTTCATGTAGTTTTCATCTACAGTAAATTCCATTTGTATAATATTAATGGTTGGTTGGATGGTTGAATATATGGGGCAACTAAGTAAGGAGAAAAAAAGAATAAATAAGCTTTGATAAGAAAAATCACTGATATCCTCAAATCAAGGTGCAATGGTAATTATGCATTTGCAGGAAAATCTAGGAAAACTCATGACAAACTTGAGGAGCACTCACCCTCACTTTGTGCGCTGCCTGATTCCAAATGAGGTGAAAACACCAGGTACAGGATCATGAACAACTACTTTATATCTCCAAATTCAAGTGTGATATTCACTTATGCTTCTGGAGTTAATTTCCAGTCAATTCATGTTGATATGTATTCAGGTATCATGGAGAATCACTTGGTCATCCACCAACTACGCTGCAACGGTGTTTTGGAGGGTATCAGGATTTGCAGAAAGGGATTTCCCAGCAGGATCCTTTATGCGGACTTCAAGCAGAGGTAAAGAAAGATAAAATAAATATATATTTATAACTAATACTCGCACTTTCCTCTACACCATTCCAGATTGTGATGATGTATCTGAACAGGTATAGAATCCTCAATGCGAATGCCATCCCAGATGGACAATTCATAGATGGAAAGAAAGCCTCTGAGAAGCTTCTTAGTTCGATTGACCTTGACCACACAGAGTACCGATTTGGTTCTACAAAGGTATGTGGTCATTACCCTCATTTGGGGGATGTTATAAAAGCCTTTGAACCACTGAAAATACTCTTAACGAGCAGCAAAATTATTAATTTTAATGAACTGAATGCAGCATTACAGAACCATGTTGTTGTAGGTCTTCTTCAAAGCTGGTTTACTTGGCACTCTAGAGGAGCTGCGAGATGAGAAACTAGTTTCTCTGGTGACCCAGACTCAGGCACTCTGTCGTGGTGGTCTGATGAGAAAAGAATACAACAATCTGGTTGTAAAAAGGTAATATTATCACCAAAAATACTCTGTATTTGTCAAGGACATTAATAAACCACTAATACCATTGTTGCTGTATATGTGACAGAGATTGCGTCTGGATTCTGCAATACAATTTGCGCTCATTCATGAACGTGAAACACTGGCCATGGATGAAGCTCTTTTTTAAAATAAAGCCACTTCTAAAGAGTGCGGAGTCCGAAAAGGAGATGGCGACCATGAAAGAAGACTTCATCAAGTGCAAGGAGGATCTGTCAAAGTCAGAGTCCAAAAGAAAGGAGATTGAAGAGAAAATGGTTTCTCTGCTACAGGAGAAAAATAACTTCCTCCTTCAAGTACAGGCTGTGAGTATCCAAGCAAATGAAATGAACTGATCTCAGGCAAATCAGTCTCTGAAGGACAGTAAATTAGTGTTGTTGTGTTTTTCTTAGGACTCAGAAAATCTCTGCGATGCAGAGGAGAGATGTGAAGGCTTGATCAAAAGCAAAATCCAGCTTGAGTCCAAACTCAAAGAGGTGACCGAGAGACTGGATGATGAGGAGGAAATAAATGCTGAGTTGACCGCTAAGAAGCGGAAGCTGGAGGACGAATGCTCTGAGCTTAAAAAAGATATTGATGACCTAGAAATGACCCTGGCTAAAGTGGAGAAGGAGAAACATGCCACAGAAAACAAGGTTTGTTATGTCACTTGGACGACTGGTTCTGTTAACCTCCTACTTAATGCTTTATTATAATGGTTGTGGATTTTGGATATATGGATATTTAATATAAATTGATGGAGGTAAGTGCTCGAATGCATGCCAGTCTTGTTTGTTGACTCATGCAAAAACTTCCAAACTGATTTCTATGAAACTTGTTGGAAAGCAGCTGTATAGCTCAGAGAGATAAACTGTTACATTTGTGATCCAGATCAAGGGCTGGATTATTTCACCTTCGTTAAGTTTGTGAGATAGGACATTTTCATTGATTACTCAGGAAATGATTTATGGAACTTGATGAAGAAATCAGGCATGTTTAGGTGAATAAACAAAGTGTGCAATTTGGTGCAAATCCAAATCTGGATCTAGTGAATGTTAATAGAGCGACTGCTGGGCTTTGGCATGAGATATGCACTCTTCTGAATGCCATCTAAGTGCCATTCTAGTTAAAATAATAAGTGGATAACTGTGTAGCCATAAAACATATAACTGTTTTCTGAATTCCTGATAGGATTTGTTTAATTTCAGGCTTATAATTGTATTGCATGGCTATTACCTGTTGCAGGTCAAAAATATAATGGAAGAGCTGGCAGGTCAGGATGAAAACATTGGCAAACTGACCAAGGAGAAGAAAGCTCTTCAAGAAGCTCATCAACAGGCACTGGATGATCTTCAAGTAGAGGAAGACAAAGTCAACTCTCTGACCAAAGCCAAGTCTAAGCTTGAACAACAAGTGGATGATGTGAGTTGCTCACACAGGCATGTACCGACACTGACACTATACTCAACATTTGACGTAACCTTGTACCACCTGTTCTCCAGCTTGAGGGGTCACTGGAGCAGGAAAAGAAGATCCGCATGGACCTTGAAAGAGCCAAGAGAAAGCTTGAGGGAGATCTGAAGCTCACACAGGAATCTCTGATGGATCTGGAAAATGATAAGCAGCAATCTGAGGAGAAAATGAAAAAGTAAAATTTGATAATTGGCAATGTTTGTGAGGGAAATAAGTTTGCTTTGAAACAACTTTTTAATGGTTTTCTTACCCACAGAAAAGAATTTGAGAACGACAAGCTGCTCAGCACAATTGCAGACGAGCAAACAAATAATAACCAGCTTCAAAAGAAGATGAAGGAACTCAATGTAATAAAGCTCTAATTCAATACATTGATCAGATTCATTATTAACAACTCACCCCTCATCATTGAATATTGCGTTTTTTGTTTTAAGGCTCGCATTGAAGAGCTTGAAGAGGAAGTGGAGGCTGAGCGAGCGGTTCGCGCTAAGATCGAGAAACAGAGGTCTGACCTCACCAGGGAGATTGAGGAGATCAGTGAGAGGCTGGAGGAGGCAGGAGGATCCACAACCGCACAGATTGAAATGAACAAGAAGCGTGAAGCCGAGTTCCTCAAGGTTCGTCGTGACCTGGAGGAGTCCACGCTCCACCACGAGGCCACAACCGTTGCACTGCGCAAGAAGCAGGCAGACAGCATGGCCGAGCTCGGAGAGCAGAACGACAACCTCCAGAGAATCAAACAGAAACTGGAGAAGGAAAAGAGCGAATTAAAGATGGAGATTGATGATTTGGCCAGCAATATGGAAACAGTTGCAAAAGCAAAGGTGGGATATATAAATGTGAAATATTTTTTTTGACCATGAGGGTCACTTAGGTCAATTGATTTAATTGCTTGAATGTCTAATTTGTGATGGTGGGATATTTTTACAGATCAACCTGGAGAAGATGTGTCGCTCACTTGAGGATCAGCTAATGGAGCTAAAGACCAAGAGTGATGAAAACACGAGACAAATTTCTGATCTCACCAATCAGAGGTCCCGTTTTCAAACTGAGAATGGTAGTTTTGTCCTTCCCTTTAGTTTATTCATTCAATCAAGACTTTTAATTAAGACGTGATTTCTTGTTTGTCGTCATAGGGGAATTTTCGCGACAAATGGAAGAGAGAGAGAGTCTCATTTCCCAACTGACAAGAGGAAAACAGGGATTCATGACACAGATTGATGAACTGAAACGCCGGATTGAGGAAGAAACAAAGGTAATTAAAGCTCTCACAAAATCGCATCTCTGGTTTCCTTGATCTTTCTTTCTCATGAGCTTCCGCGTCGATGTCCTCCTCCCAGGCTAAGAATGCCCTGGCTCACAGTCTGCAGTCTGCTCGTCATGACTCTGATCTGCTTCGGGAGCAGTATGAGGAAGAGCAGGAGGCCAAAGCTGAGCTGCAGCGGAGTTTGTCAAAGGCGAACACCGAGGTGGCTCTGTGGAGGAACAAGTATGAGACTGACGCCATCCAACGCACCGAGGAGCTTGAGGAGGCAAAGTAATTCAATATTTAGATTGAGATATTTGGCTGATATTTGCTTTAAAGCTGCATTTAGCAGATTGTTATCAAGATCGCATGTTGTTTTATTCTTCTCTCTTACCACTATCATTTGTAATGAAAAAGTCCTAATCATATCTTCCCAGTACCAAACACCAAACAGACAGTGTTAGGCCAGTCGGCCTGTGGACATTAGTTAACTCTTGTTGTTCCTTGTTTCCTGTTATCACTATCGTGTGTTAACTACATAAAATGACAAAATATAAAAAAAATAGGTCAGCTTAAGTGATGCATTAACTGCTTGCTCTTTTGCCACAATGTCGTCATAAGACAAGCAACAACACCAACATATTCTGCTGTCAAAGGGATAGTTCACTGAAAAATGAAAATGCAGTCATTATCTACTCAGTGAAGTGTTGATGGTGGCTCATTCGTCAGACGTAATAAAACAACAGAAAAATACAATTGATAATAATTGTAACCGAAGTAAGAGAAACCATCTTTGAGAACGGTTTATATGACTGCTAACATGGAGGAGTCGAGGTTTATGATTTATACTGCAGCCGGCCACCAGGAGGTGATCAAAGTTTTGGCTTCACTTGTGAGCAGCTGTCATGTCGTCCAATTTCATGTTGTCAATGGTTAATTCAGACACTCTTACGAATCATCTTTATTTGAGCTGTAATGCAGATAATTTATATTTACACGTAATTCTGTTACATGATGTTAGTTTTTTAAAAGCACCATTTTGAAGAGGGGTGTATCCAAAGCTTTAAGGGCTGTTTTTTCTCGCCTTCCTACTAAATTCTCGTTTGTTGTATTCTCACCGACTGTATTTCTTTAAAGGAAAAGGCTTGCCCAGCGTCTCCAAGAGGCAGAAGAGCAAATCGAAGCAGTGAATTCTAAGTGTGCCTCACTGGAGAAAACCAAACAGAGACTTCAGAGTGAAATGGAGGATACCATGGTGGATGTTGAAAAATCCAACAGCTTAGCTGCTACCCTTGACAAGAAGCAGAGAAACTTTGACAAGGTATTTTCTTTGACAATTAAATTCAATACCAAAACGTTTGTTTCTGTTACATCATTAATGATAAAAAACGTTATTAATTAAGATTCTAGCTGAGTGGAAGCAGAAGTTTGAGGAGACTCAGGCAGAGCTTGAAGGTACTCAGAAAGAATCTCGATCTCTGAGCACCGAGCTTTTCAAACTGAAGAACTCATATGAAGAAGCTCTAGATCATCTGGAGACAATGAAGAGGGAGAATAAAAACCTACAACGTGAGTGAAATCTTACTCTGAGGTGAAAAGGTGTTATGTATATTTCAAAACCTCTATAATGTGCCTTCTTTGGAAATGCAGAGGAGATCTCGGACCTGACAGAACAACTTGGAGAGAGTGGGAAGACGGTTCATGAGCTGGAGAAATTCAAGAAGCAAGTGGAAACGGAGAAATATGACATGCACACTGCCCTGGAGGAAGCTGAGGTATCCAATACTGAAAACATAGGCACCCAGTCATATTAAATTGAACACCAGTGCTGGCAGATTTGTTGTCAATTAATAGTAATACAGTTGCATGGTACAAATACGGCAAACAGCCTTACCTTTTTTGTTACTTTTCTGTCAAGACCTCAAAACACTTCTTAACACCACTTTACTTGCGAGCATCATCCATTAACACAGCAAAACAATGTTATTGCTTTACTCAACTGGTCATGAGAAAAAGTACATGTGCAAACTCATTTGTTTTTAAGGCCTCACTGGAACAGGAGGAGTCAAAGATCCTGCGCGTACAAATGGATCTAAACCAGGTGAAGGCTGAAGTGGACAGAAAAGTGGCGGAGAAAGACGAGGAGATCGACCAGATGAAGAGGAACAACCAGAGAGTGATGGAGTCCATGACGGCCACTCTGGACGCTGAGGTGCGGAGCAGGAACGACGCCCTGAGAGTCAAGAAGAAGATGGAGGGAGACCTGAACGAGATGGAGATCCAGCTGAGCCATGCTAACAGGCAGGCGTCTGAGGCCCAGAAACAGCTGAGGACCATTCAAGGGCAACTAAAGGTACAACCACACCATTGTTTCATTCACCGTTGTTCACATCTCTAACCCGTAATATATTCTTGTTAAAAATTTAAAATGAATAGTTTTTCAAATGTATTGTTGCTAAACATTTTGCGGTTTCGGGCAAACGTTATTATCAAGAGGTAGTTCATTTTGGTCATTAGCAGCAAATAGATATTGTAGTCTAATGTAAATCACTCCTCTCATTGCAGCTCCATTATCCATGCTCCACTGCGTTATCTTTTCATTAGCAATACCAATGACAAATAATTATTATTGCCTTGTTGAAATTTTTCTGTTTTATCAATAAACGCTGATGAAAGAGCAAAGAAACAATCGCAGGCAGCAATTTTTTCTAGAACAGTAACAGATTTTTCGCTGATTCTTTAACCTCAGTAGAGCTAACTAGTAAGTCTACCAAAATCTATCTTAACGATGCAATCCAATCAGTCTCTTGTGAGTTTCCTCTCTGAAGCCCCTCAAAGGTTTCATCGACTTACTTTAGAAACAGTGAATGTCTACAAAATTCTATTGCAATGCATCCTTTGCAGAGAAGTTTCAGTCACACCGAGGCAACTTTGGGTTCATTCTCTGGGGTCCATGAAGTTGCTGTGAAAAAATGTCAGTCTGGACCAAACTGGTCAATATGTTGATGATCACCATCACTTAAGATTCATAAACGTAGCAGGCTGTAGAAGCTGCAATGTTAATAGATTGATTAAAACCTAAATTGCTAAAAAGCGAATTAGCAGAAGTCTGTCTGTGTGTGTCAGACCTGCGGTACGCTAGCCGCGACCTGCCTCTCCCCCGATTACAGCCGTGATTATTGGATACAGTCTCCCTCAACGATAAGCGGTTTAGATAATGGAGGTTCAGCGAAAGATTGGGACACTTCCGATTAAGTGGTGATAAAGAAAAGATTGGCTGGTCACCATCAACTTTAGGAACCACCCTCTGGAGATGATAACATTTTTATGTTTTCGTCAAAGTTTGACCTGATGGTCATAAAAGACCTGTGATAGCTGTGATATTATGCTCTGGGCTAATGTGGACAAATTAACTAACCAACCAAACATCAGGCATCGACCTCCTTGGTCTCCTGCCGCAAGCGAGACAGAAAGCACAGCAAAGCAGTCTCAGCATAACCAAGATGCGATGCATTTTCAGGATGCCCAAATCCACTTGGATGACTCCGTCAGAGGGGAGGAGGATATGAAGGAGCAGGTGGCCATGATGGAGCGCAGAACGGCCTTGATGCAGGCAGAGATCGAAGAGCTTCGAGTGGTCGTGGAACAGACGGAGAGGAGCCGCAAAATAGTTGAACAGGAACTGGTTGATGCCAGCGAGAGAGCAGGACTTCTGCACTCTCAGGTAGGTTTCCCTACAAACATTGACATACTGAACAAATCCCTCTGATTTGCATTACCTCTACAACATTTGCGTCATCTTTTGCAGAACATCAGCCTTCTGAACACCAAAAAGAAAATTGAAACGGATGTAACTCGTCTGCACGGTGAGATAGAGGAAGCCGTTCAAGAGGCCAGGAATGCAGAGGAGAAGGCCAAGAAAGCCATTACTGATGTAAGGGGATTTTACAGGCTTCTTCATTTATTCCTTTTTATGAGATTAAAAAATAAATCAGTACTACGGTTGTGGCGCCTTTAGGCTGCCATGATGGCTGAGGAGCTGAGGAAGGAGCAGGACACCAGTGCTCACCTGGAGAGGATGAAGAAGAACGTGGAGGTCACAGTGAAAGACCTACAGCATCGATTAGATGAGGCTGAAAACTTGGCCCTGAAGGGAGGGAAGAAACAGCTTCAGAAGTTGGAGGCAAGAGTATGTATGCTGCCTGTGTCTTCTTACAACTCACAATTATAAACCATGACATAACCCTTCACACATTGAGAGGTGGATAAAAAGAAAAATGCAACAAATGTAAAATCCTATGATCATCTCATGAGTTGGTTGGCCATTTATGTATTTATCATGCGTGAAGTTCAATCAGCTTCTTTGGGATGATAACAGGACTTCAATTACCTGTGGTCGTCAGTGTCAAACGGAATCAGAATCCTATTAATTTAGGTAGGTTGTCCCATTCAAGGAGTTTGCTTTGGTGTTTAAGTGGAAAAATAAGGATAAATGTAAAGCAAATAAATAAAGAGGTGCTGAAAGTACAGAGAGAAAAATAAATAAAAGGAACTTAAAGTACAAGAGTAACATCTGACAAACTATACAATAAAATTTAAAAAAAAAAGAAAAAGGAAAATATATATAACATGTTGATAAGAACTATGTGACATCTGGAAAAAATATCTCCATCAATGATGCTGGTTATTTTCATCATTATTGGATTATTTTATTTTTTCCATAAAATACCTGTTGGAATTTTAAAGAAGCTTAATCTAACATATATAATTGTCCTGCTGTTTTAGAGAAAGAACCAGACCCTAAATGATTAAAGCAGTTACTTGATCATCAAGGCAGTTGCCAGTTAGTTAATGAATTGACTAATTTAGTTTTCATCCTCATCGTGTTTCATGTTGCAGACGTAGAATCAGTTATAAGAAGGCTGCAGCCAAAGTCATGTTTCAGTCTTTCGGAGTTTGTGACTCTTTTGACTCATAAATACAAGTCTCTTATAGTGACATCATCTTTTCTGCTCTCGTTCTCAGGTCCGTGAGCTGGAAAGTGAGCTTGAAGCCGAGCAAAAGCGTTCCTCTGAGTCCATCAAAGGAGTCCGCAAATATGAGAGGAAGGTCAAAGAGGTGACCTATCAGGTAAATCCAAGTTTCTTTATCTTTGTAATCAATGCAGCCTCCTGCCACATGATTATGTTGCTGTCCAAACAAAAGAGTCCTGAAAACAGAATCCTTGAGTGTCCAGTAACCTGAGGGAAATGTGTCTTTGCTCCTTTAAGTCTGAGGAGGACAAGAAAAACATCGCTCGACTGCAAGATTTGGTCGACAAGCTCCAGATCAAAATGAAGGCCTACAAACGAAACGCTGAGGAAGCTGTCAGTGAATTTCAAACCAGTTAAAATAGAAAAATGACTTCAGAGATTTGTTGTGCGATCACCAATACATTAAACATGGTTGATTTCCAGGAGGAGCAGGCTAACGTGCACATGGCAAGATTTAGGAAGGCCCAGCACGAGCTGGAGGAGGCAGAGGAGAGAGCTGACTTGGCCGAATCTCTGGCCAACAAGATGCGAGCCAAGAGCCGAGAAATCGGGACAAAGGTACTGAGCTGCTTATATTTCAAATAAACCTTAAGTACAAGTCTATATAGAGCGAAATATTGTTATTGAGACAGTTCTTACAGTGACAGTTGAGAAGTTAAGGAGTTTTTTTTTTCAGTTTTACTTTCCCCTTTATGCGTTATATATGTTTTTTGGTGAATGTAAACGTTCTGCAAATTTAAAAAGCCCAAAGTCCGCCAAAAATATTCTGCATCATCTTGACGTCACATGATCACCCCACATTTGCATAACACATGACCAGCGGCTAGTCTGTCACGCCACCCTAACCAAGCCAGGTAAAGCAAAAGTAGAGGCTCACATTTCTTACACACGCTGGAGGTGGTTGACCAATGAGAGCAGACTGTGCTTTATTGTGGTGGGGGTCTTAAAGAGACAGGTGCTAAAACCGAATGGGGTGTTTTGGTCAGAGGCTAAAAGGAGGAGCTGCAGCAATGGACAGTATGGGGAACGTGATGTGTTTTCTCAACGTTAGAACATGTAAACCTTTTCAGGTAATAACACAAATTAAAATGATCCACCTGAACATGAGCAGAATATGTGTCCTTTGAACACAAATGAGCGAATACGATTAACAATCTGAGTTTTTGTTCAAGAGTCGTAGAAATGTATACTGCATGAAAAACATGCTTTTTCATAAAATAATATCTATGTGTTTTGATTTTATGATTCACATTGATATAAGTAACATACTGTTATTTTAAGATGATGTATTAATTAACACAGTTTTTATATTCATGTGTTTGCTTCCAGCCTCAAGAGGGACAGGGCGAGTGACGGAATGTGGAACAAGACTTTACCTGCAGCTCTAAACACCATAGATATATGAGTACATGAAAGTCATGTAAACAAATCATATATAGCGTATGTAGTCGTTTACTGTTTACCATATGAATATCACAGCAAGTCAACATATATCAGTTAATTTTACCAAAAATTAACTAAAATAATAATCTGTCATATTAGAGAACACTGTCATTCATACAACATCAGAACCTCAGAGACATCGCTCTCCCAGGACACACAGAAGTGCAAACGATGCAATAGATATTTACAACATTGGTTCTGAGAAATAGTTTTTAACATAATGGAAAGTGTGTCAAGTGTTTATAAATAAGAAAAGGTCTGATAGAGATGAATGGAGCAGCAAATGACACCTGAAGGCATGTTCTATATCAAGCTGTCTTGTTATCATAGTCCATGATCACAGGCCACCACGATCATGATCCATCACCACGATCGACAATCCAGCATCAAGATCCATGATCAGCTGCCTTACATCTAAATCAGCGTGTTCCATCAATAGTAACTTTTCAGCAGCTTTGAAGCATCTGTTATCATTTGATTTGTGCTTTATTATGACTCTTGATAATTTTATGATTTGAATATATAGAAATATGCACAACTGTGTCACACAAGATCAGAAAGGTTAGTGTCTATTGGACAATAATGAAAAAGTAGCCGATGTGGCTAGGTTGTGAAACTCCTCTATTCATTAAAATGATTAATTAACAAATTTCAGTGTGTTTATTTATGTTCAGAGTTCCTTTTCTTTGAGCTACATGGGATTCAGCAATGACTTATTTTATTTGTGCCTCATCTCTCCGTTTCTGGGTTTAAGGTTGGTATAATAAGGAATAATTCATGGATCTTGCTTTTTATCCCAAACCAAGTCACATTTTCCTCTTTTCTGTTGGTGCTTCTCTTGTTATAGTTTAGCTATTGGCTTTTATGATTTTAGTTGTACAAGTGTAATACATTATAAATATTGTAGTTTAGCTGTTATTATTGATAATAATAATACATTCCAAGAATAATGAATGAAACCACACAAAGACATTGTCATAATATTTTAATAAGGCAACATACATCAACTACCAAAAAATTAAACAATGCAGTCAACTCCAGATGCTAATCATCATTGTACACTACTTCATATTTAAAGCTACACTGTGTACAATTTGAAAGTTTCCTGCTTTGGCATCCTCTAGTGGTTCAAAGCAACACAACAGTGCTTAGTAACAGGCAGGCAGCGGAGACGAATGAAAACCTTAACAAGACTGTTGGATCACAATAAATTATTCACATTGTGGCTTTAAATACAAAAATAAACACATATTGGGGTTAAGAGTATGTTGCATACTAGCTTCAGAGACACAGCAGACGTTGTCTTCCCTACAGCAGCGTATCACGACTACTGTCCACTGTCTTTTGCCTGATAAAGGAGAAAGTGAGAAAGACATAAAGAAGTTGATACCTCTATCAACATTTCGTATGATGATACTAGAAGCTGACTGACTTACTTTTCCCATTTCACGATTCTTGACCTTCATTTTATTGATCTGGGACTCTGCGATGTCGGCGCGCTCTTCAGCCTCTTCCAGCTCGTGCTGAACCTTCCTCAGCTTAGTCAGGTGAGTGTTGGCCTGCGCCTCCTGTCAGACGCCAATAAAGCCACTCTTAAACATCTCCACATGTCACAGTAAACGTTTCTTCAGAGCGAGGCTTTGACTGAATTCAAAAGACACTCACAGCTTCATCAGCCTGCCTCTTGTACACTTTGACCTTCAGCTGGAGTTTGTCCACCAGCTCCTGGAGTCTCAGCAGGTTTTTCTTGTCTTCATCAGACTGGTATTTGATGAGATAAAACACATTGGTTACATCTGATGAACAACTGAGACTTCACACACCTTTTTTTACGAAAAGGAAAAACAGACTTTTCCATTAGTTTACCTGATAGGTGACCTCCTTCATCTTACGCTCCAGTTTGCGAACACCCTTCACAGCATCTGATCCGTGCCGTTGCTCTGCTTCAAGCTCATTCTCGAGTTCTCGCACCTGCAACAGAGGTGACAATATTTCCTTCATGGATTTTATTGATAAAACAAGAACCAGTCATTCTGGGTTAGTTTTTTGTGATTTGAATCCATTACCCTTGCTTCCAGTTTTTGGAGCTGCTTCTTTCCACCTTTCAGGGCCAGGCTCTCGGCCTCATCAAGTCGCTGCTGCAAGTCCTTCACCGTCGCCTCCATGTTCTTCTTCATCCTCTCTAGATGAGCGCTGGTGTCCTGCTCCTTCTTCAGCTCCTCAGCCATCATGGCGGCCTGGAACATGGACTCCAATGGTGAGCAGATTTCGGCTTTTTGACAAGTTGAAATAAACAGAAAACCTACACAGAGCTCTTACGTCAGTGATGGCCTTCTTGGCTTTCTCCTCAGCATTCCTGGCAGCTTGGACGCTATCATCCATCTCGCCCTGAATCTGAGACAGATCAGACTCCAACTTCTTGCGACTGTTGAGGAGGCCGGTGTTCTGTAATAGATTCGATTTATTTGACTTCAGAGTACTGAAATATAAAGATATATAATCTAAGGCCTTGAAACTGTGAGAAAGGCCTTAAAAGTGGCTCTGTGACTTGCTGTTTAAATGCACCACCTGCTGAGCTTTGGTGAAGTAGACATTTAAACAACACGGACATATGGTCACATTAGGTACTTTTTCACCAAACATACATGAAACTTTAGTTTCCGGAGAATTTATTTGCCGCAACTTTCCCAAAGATAAATGTTCTGGGGCCATAATACCAGAAAATAAAATGTCATCTGACATATTAAAACATTGTCATTTGAAAAAAGAAATACAACAAAGCCTGGAATTCATTGCTGTTTCAGCTATAAAATATTTTTCTCTTCAAGCTGCTCCATCCTTATTAGTGTCAGCCACAAGCAATGGCCAGCAATTGGTTTTAAAGGTTCCTTGTGTAGAATTTAGCGACATCTAGTGGTAACGTTGCATGTTGCAGCTAAATACCCCTCACCTCACCCTCCCCTTCCAAACATGAAAGAGAACCTGTGATAGCCTCTCGTTGTCATAAAAACTCAAGAAATGTTTAGTTTGTCCGGTCTGGGCTACTGTAAAAAACATGGTGACCTCCGTAGGGAGGGCCCACTCCCAATGTAATTATAAAGTATTTACATCATTCTACTCATTCTACAATAAAGAAAACAACAATTTAGATCGTTAAAACGTGTGGCCATTAAAAAATATGTATTATAACAAATCCTCACCGCCCAAAAGGCATTAGATGTGAAAACTAAAGAAAACTTGTTAAAAGTAAGAGTAGATTTGAACCTGTGAGTGAAGGAGCTGGACTCTCTCGCTGGCATCCAGCAGCTCCTGCTCTGCTAACTTGCGGCTCCTCTCTGTTTGCTCCAGAGCAGCTCGGATTTCCTCGATTTCAGCCTGCATCAGGTTGCTCCTGCGCTCAGACATGGCAACCTGCTCCTTCATGTCATCGTTGTTTCTCTGGACGTCATCAAGGTGAATCTGAACTTCCTGCACAGTCAAAGTAAAACAGTGTCTTTCTGGTGTATGTGTCTGTGACAGTTTAGACCACTGTCCCTGTTTGGCTGCCTGTCGGCGGCGCGCATTGATGGATGGTGTGAGCGGCAAGGCCCTCAAGCATACATTCTCTTTGTTCAAACACTCACAAACAATCTTACCCGCTCACCACGGCTCTGTACTGCAGACTAAAAGAGTCAGGGTGGGGCTGAGGGCTTTAAATATGGTGTCAGGAAATACCTGCTGCAACTGATTGGACTGATTGGCCATGTTTGGACCAAACCATTTTCCCTTGTGTCAAAGGGGGACACTGGACATTGACATTGGACATTAATGAGTGACAATTTTAAATGTACTAGTGAAAATCACTAATCTGCTAAATGAAAGTAACATTAACATGCATGCTGTATTTTTTGATGAGTGTATTCATGGTTGGTTGGCAAAATGCTCAGTATTATAATCCCCCTGTTGATTGGGCCTGTCTAGTGGGAGGGGCCATGGGGTATATAAGGGGTGAGCTGCTGTCCTTCTGACAGTCTGCTGCATGCTGTTGCTGGAGGAGGTTGTCGGTGTTGTGCAGCGCGCTCAGCGCGCTCAGCGCGCTCAGCGCGCTCAGCGCGCTCAGCGCTAATGGATTATTTGATTTATTGACATTGATTATTTGAAGTACCGGTATTTGATTTTGAATATGCTTTGATTTATTATAGAGAATATTTGATTATTGATTATTTGAATTGATTGAATTATTTGATTGTGGAATTGGTTTTGAATATGTTTTTATTTGACTATTTGCAGATGTTTGGGTTTTGGCCTCCTATGTATGTTGTGCACTTATTTTGACACTTTGGGAGAATAAATGTTGTTATAAACCAATTTGCAACTGTGTGCCTTGCCATCTTTGGGTTTGAAAGTCCAGTCTTTTTAAGGTTACATTACCTTCACCCGAGGCGGGGTGTGACAATTGGTGGCGGTGGTGGGATGGCAGGCCGCAGAGGTTTTAACAAGCCTGGCAGAGGCAGAGCGAGAAGTGGGTTACGATCCCAAGTGTCAGTGCTAGCAACTACAGAGGAGGCTGAAGAGGTGGCCAAACCGAGGGCCATGGCTATGGAGCTGGAAGGGGCGGCGGCCATGGCTGAGGATCGTGAAGGAGTTGGATGGAACACCGAGGAGTCTGATGAAGATGTTCAAGGATATGAGAACTTGGGGGCTAGGCCTAAGCGGGACAAAGAGGGGTCTAGAAAGGCTAGGTGGTCTGCTGAGCCACCGAGGCCTACAACAATGCCAGGTGAACCTACACTGGTTGACATGTTCAAAGACTTTTTGATTGGCCAGCAACGTAGGGAGGGTGTATTGGTCCGTGAAATTCAGCAGTTAAAAACTGCCATTACAGTGCCCAACATAACCGCCTCACCTGTTAGCCAAAATGCTTACCCTCCTCTTAACCTACCTTCTGATGGTAGTCTTCGTGTGCAGATGCCTACAGACACACACACACACAGCCACTCCCAGATCTCAAGCTTCAACACCAAATCCCCCTCCATCTCCGTCCAGAGATTCTTCCAACACACCGCTGCGTCCAGGTCCAAAGATGCTTCCTTTCCAAGAGGGAGAGGACATTGAGAACTTTCTTGTGCGCTTTGAGCGGATCGCTCGCACCTGGGGCTGGCCTCCGTCTGAATGGGCTTGTCGGCTCATTCCCCTCTTGACGGGTAGAGCCCTGGATGCCTACTCCGCGATGGAGGAAGACGACTCCAACGTCTACGCTAGCCTTAAAGAAGCACTCCTTGCAAAATTCGACATCTCTCCTGAGACATACAGACTTCAGTTCCGGTCGACCTACATACCTCCTGGTGAATCTCCCAAGGAGACTTATAGCAGACTCAAAGGACTTTACAGAAGATGGATCAAGCCAGAGCAGCGGTCCAAAGAGGACATCGCCGAGCTTCTCATTCTTGAGCAAATGCTTCGCATGCTTCCCGACGAAATGAAGACCTGGGTCAAGGAACATGAGCCAGAAGATGGACTTACTGTGGCTAAGCTTGCAGGCCAGTACTTGAATGCTCGCAAAGGTCTCAGAATGCCAAGGCAACAGAATACCCGAGTAGCAGCCCAAGGGGCAGCTGACGTGTCTCACAAAGGAGGTGAGCACAGAGCCATTGGTCCCGTGAGTGTTCCAGGCACCTTTGGGGAGAAGCAAGGATTCTGGAGACCGGGTCCAGTGAAGGATCTCATCTGCTACCACTGTCAACAGCCAGGGCAGTGGGCCTCAGTCTGTCCTCTGAAAGGGCCCAAACTGTCCAGCTTCTGTTATGTGCCACATCCATCTCTCCCAGCTTCAGTTGTGGCACCGTTCCTAGCACCAGATCCTGAACCTGAGCTTGAACCTGACACTGAGCCTATTATGATCCCAGCTCGGGTTAACGGTCGTCAAGTGCAAGCACTACTTGACACAGGTAGCTCTATGACACTGCTTAACCATTCCTTTGTCTTGCTTGGCAATCTTGACTATCGGCATGCCACCGCCATACAGTGTGTCCATGGTGATCAAAGAAGATATCCAGTGACTGATGTGACTGTCGTCATTGAAGACCAGGCTTTCTTGCTTTGTGTGGGGGTTCTTGAAAACATGCCCCATGACATGATCTTGGGCAGGGACTTACCCATTCTCCCTGACCTTGTGCATCAGGCACGCCAGAAGCGGGTGAAGTCCAATTCAACCCCAGCCATTCAAGAGGCTTATCCAGTACTTACCCGTTCCCAGGTATACCACATCAACCTTCTAAAGGAATGGAAGGAGAGGAAAGGATCTGTGGAAGGAACTGACGTCCAGGACATTCCAGAACTGTCGGAAAAGGGGATGCTGGCACGGGAAGTGGGAATGGAGGATGCCGAAGAGGATACAGATCTAGCCATGCTTACTACATCACAGCAACCTGACGTGAGTCACTTGCCTGCACAACCAGCCCTTGAACTCTTGCAGGTGTGTGAGGAGTTCCCAGACCTTTTCAGTGGAAAGCCCGGGAAAACTCCATTAATCGAGCATGTCATTCGGTTAAAGAACCCTACCCCTATCCGTCAACGCCCATACAGGGTGCCTGAGCGAATGACGGAACCCCTCAACAATGAGATACAAACCATGCTGGATCTAGGAGTGATCGAACCCTCAGACAGTGAGTGGTGTAATCCCATTGTTCTTGTTCCAAAGAAAGACAACACTATACGACTCTGTAATGACCTACGAAAAGTGAATGCGGTTTCTAAATTCGATGCTTATCCTATGCCACGAATTGATGAACTCCTTGAGAAACTTGGCAAAGCTGTGTTCATTACCACCCTTGACCTGTGTAAAGGATATTGGCAAGTGCCTTTGGAGAAGGAATCAAGGGAGTACACTGCCTTCCGTGGCCCAGAGGGTCTCTATCATTACACAGTCATGCCGTTCGGACTCCATGGAGCCCCTGCCACTTTTCAGCGGCTTATGGATCGAGTTCTGCAGGGATGTGCCCAGTTTTCTGCGGCGTATCTTGATGACGTGGTGGTCTTTAGTACTTCCTGGGAAGACCATCTTATTCACCTGCATCAGATCCTGTTCCGGATCCATTCCGCTGGCCTCACACTTAACACCCAGAAATGTGAGTGGGCCAAAACGGAGGTTTGCTATCTGGGCTACCATCTCGGCAATGGCCAAATACGTCCTCAGGTGGACAAGGTGAAGGCAATCCGAGACAGTCCTAGACCACGGACAAAGAAGCAAGTCCGGTCATTCTTGGGGCTTTCTGGGTGGTACAGGAGATTTGTGCCACATTTCTCTACCATCACGGCTCCTCTTATAGATCTGACTACCAAAGCAGCCCCTAATCCAGTGAAATGGTCAGAAAGATGTGAAACGGCCTTCTCCAATGTCAAAGCCATCATGTGCTCTTCCCCGGTCTTGCAAAGTCCTGACTTTAACCAAAGATTCCTTGTTCAAGTCGATGCTTCTGGTGTGGGCCTTGGAGCCGTCCTAGCACAAGGAAAGGAGGGTGAGGAATGCCCTATTCTCTATTTGAGCCGTAAACTGCATCCCAGAGAAACTAGGTACTCTGCCATTGAAAAGGAATGTCTTGCAATCAAGTGGGCATTGGACAGCCTTCGGTATTATCTTCTTGGAAGGACCTTTGATTTGGAAACGGACCACCGGGCATTGAGCTGGATCAACTCCATGAGGGATAAGAACTCCCGTGTCACCAGATGGTACTTGGCATTACAGCCATATTGCTTCAATATTACTCACAGAGCTGGAAAAACGAACTTGCTTGCTGATTACCTGTCCCGCCTGCCTGAACTTGCAGTTCCTGGAGAGGAGGGAGGTGATGTGACAGTTTAGACCACTGTCCCTGTTTGGCTGCCTGTCGGCGGCGCGCATTGATGGATGGTGTGAGCGGCAAGGCCCTCAAGCATACATTCTCTTTGTTCAAACACTCACAAACAATCTTACCCGCTCACCACGGCTCTGTACTGCAGACTAAAAGAGTCAGGGTGGGGCTGAGGGCTTTAAATATGGTGTCAGGAAATACCTGCTGCAACTGATTGGACTGATTGGCCATGTTTGGGCCAAACCATTTTCCCTTGTGTGTCAAAGGGGGACACTGGACATTGACATTGGACATTAATGAGTGACAATTTTAAATGTACTAGTGAAAATCACTAATCTGCTAAATGAAAGTAACATTAACATGCATGCTGTATTTTTTGATGAGTGTATTCATGGTTGGTTGGCAAAATGCTCAGTATTATAATCCCCCTGTTGATTGGGCCTGTCTAGTGGGAGGGGCCATGGGGTATATAAGGGGTGAGCTGCTGTCCTTCTGACAGTCTGCTGCATGCTGTTGCCGGAGGAGGTTGTCGGTGTTGTGCAGGGTGCTCAGCAGGGTGCTCAGCAGGGTGCTCAGCAGGGTGCTCAGCAGGGTGCTCAGCTCTCCACGGAATATCTACTGAGGTGATTATTCTATTATGTTGTAATTGAGTTTAATTTGCATTTATTTTGCTAATGGATTATTTGATTTATTGACATTGATTATTTGAAGTACCGGTATTTGATTTTGAATATGCTTTGATTTATCATAGAGAATATTTGATTATTGATTATTTGAATTGATTGAATTATTTGATTGTGGAATTGGTTTTGAATATGTTTTTATTTGCAGATGTTTGGGTTTTGGCCTCCTATGTATGTTGTGCACTTATTTTGACACTTTGGGAGAATAAATGTTGTTATAAACCAATTTGCAACTGTGTGCCTTGCCATCTTTGGGTTTGAAAGTCCAGTCTTTTTAAGGTTACATTACCTTCACCCGAGGCGGGGTGTGACAGTGTCAAACATGGAAACATGTTGCTCACTTCGTACAGGTTCTTATGTTCAACTCACTTTGAGCTGAACTTGAATGTTCCTCAGTTGTTTCTGGGCCTCGGCCGCCTGCCTGTTGGCATGGCTCAGCTGGATCTCCATCTCATTCAGGTCTCCCTCCATCTTCTTCTTCACTCTCAGGGCGTCGTTCCTGCTCCGCACCTCAGCATCCAGATTACTTTGCATCGAGTCAATAATTCGTTGGCTGTTTCTCTTCAGCTGATCCATCTCTTCATCCTTCTCTGCGATCTTCTTGTCCACCTCAGACTTTACCTGGTTCAGCTCCAGCTGGATTCGCAGGATCTTGGATTCCTCGTGCTCCATAGAGGCCTTAGTTTGAAAGGAACATGCAGTTTAAATGTTTAAATATATATGAATTCTGTACTTCTTCTACCTACCTCTGCCTCCTCCAGAGCAGTCTGAGCCTCTGACTTCTCCTGCTCAGTCTGTTTCTTGGATTTCTCCAGCTCATGCATGATTTTCCCTGTTTCTCCCAACTGTTCTGTGAGATCCATGATTTCCTCTGCAACAGAAGAAAAATATGACGATTCCACAGAAAGACGATTGCAACAAAATTACTGTAGATAAAAAAAGAGTGTTTATATATACGTTGCAGGTTTTTATTTTCCCGTTTGAGGCTCTCCAGTTGTTCGATGCACTCTTCAAAGGCATTTTTCATCTTGAAGTTCTCTGTACCCAAAGAGCGCAGCTCTTTTAGAGATGAATCTAGCTCAGCTTGGCCTTCCTCGTATTTCTGCTTCCACTCAGCCACAACCTATGAGAAGATATTTGACAGTTGAGTATTTAACACTTTTTGTTTTGAATGCTTGACAGCCTGGTCTGGTGTATACTTGTGCAAAAGGAATGACTATCAGTGTTATCCAGAGTTTAAAAAATATGTCACATTGTCATGAATAGCCTCACTTGATAATTTAAAGTAGGCAATTTCTATTGAAGTTGAAAACCTTCTTTCCGAGAGAAATCTGGCCGAGACTCAATAGCAGGAGTAACAATATTACACTGATAATCCTGAGTCGCTAGATGCCTGAACATTGATATGCAGGCAATAAGTTAATGCAGCTTCTGGTCCCTGTTATGATACAGATCATCTAGGTTATGATGGCTTTGTTACCTCCGCCATGGAAGTTATGTTTCTTCCTTTCTTCCAGAATTTTTTTTTTATGGCTCTTGATAAAAAAACAAGCATATTTAGGGGATTAATATTCATGAGTGTATGCAAATTGGTGCAGCTTCATCGAATTTAAAGGGACTGTTGGTTCTTGTCAGAGATATGCGTTCTTATGTTTACTATTCTTGCAATTACACAATGGTATTATATTTTTGAGGACTTAACAATGTACAGGATTTATAGCAATAAATATATCTTGCATGGCTGCTTTAGCCAACCAATGATTGTGGATTGTTAATTTGCACAAATGTAATTTGTGTATCTTATTCAACTGTGTAAAGCACTAAATGCTGCCTCTAGTGGCCCATAGGAGTAAACACCCTTAACATGGTTCTTCTCGACTGCATTATGTCATATTTACCTCACAAAGCTTACCTAGCAAAGAATAAGGGAGGTACAATGCCTGACTCAGATGGTTTGTTTAGGTTTTACAAGGACTACAAAAATGAGTGGTTGGTAATTTCAAACCTTGTCAAAATTTCTCTGCCTCTTGTCCAAGGCAGCAGCAGCAGCGTTGGACCTCTCAGCGTCCACCATCAAGTCCTCCACCTCTCCCTGCAGTCGCTGCTTGGTCTTCTCCAGAGAGGAACATTTGGCGTTCACCTCCTCCACAGCTTCCTCTGCATCCTGTAGACGCAGAGCCAACTTCTTCCTGAGGAGAAAAAATACATGGTTTATCGCATCATGAGGTCAGATGAGATTATGTTCCTTTTTAGACCAACGTGGTTGAACTTACTTTGCCTCCTCAAGCTCCTCAGTGCGTTGGATGGCGTCGGTCTCGTACTTAGCTCTCCACTGAGCCACCTCGGAGTTTGCCTTGGAGAGGCAGCGGTGCAGCTCCGCTTTGGCCTCCTGCTCCTCCTCGTACTGCTCTCTCAGCAGCTCACAGTCGTGTCGAGCTGATTGCAAACTATGAGCCAGTGCGTTTTTAGCCTTAACAGAAGTTACGGAACCAAACATTAACTCTGAGCTCCATCTTCAAACGGCAACCACCTGTGACTCTTTTTGCCGAACCGTACCTTCACCTCCTCCTCATTAAATCTTTTCAGCTCCTCGATCTGCTGAATGGAAGCTTGCTTTCCTCGAGTTAGCTGCGACATTAAGGAGTCCTTTTCTTCAAGCTGGCGAGATATTTCACCTGGATGATAAGTCAGTTAAATTAGAGCCAGTTTATCTGTAAATATATGTGACTACTGACTTTATTAATCCGATCAGATCAAATTCAGTACCATTTTCCGTCTGCAGCCGAGCATTTTGACTTGAAAGGTCATTTATGAGTCTCTGACGCTCCTCCTCTTTGGTTTTAACCTCATTCAGATGATCTTCAAGTGAACGGCACATTTTCTCCAAATTTATCTTTGAATTTGAAAAAGAAAACATTAATTTGTTATGTCTCAAATGAAAATAAATATTTAAAAAATGATGAATATAATAACCAACCTTTGCTTTAGCCATGGTTTCCATGTTGCTTGATAGGTCATCAATCTCCAGCCTTAACTCGCTCTTGTCCTTGTCCAGTTTCTGCCTGACCCTCTGGACGTTATCTAGCTGCTCTCCCAGCTCAGCCAGGCTGTCTGAATGTTTCTTACGCAGGGCAGCCGAGGTTGCATCGTGTCGCAGCGAACACTCCTCCAGCTCCCTGCGTAGTTTGAGAAACTCAGCTTCCCGCTTCTTGTTCATCTCAGACTGAGCAGTGGTGGCTCCCCCGGCCTCCTCCAGGCGCTCGGTGATCTCCTCCAGCTCCCTGGACAGATCCGACCTCTGCTTCTCAACTTTGGCTCGAGCTGAACGTTCGGCTTCAATTTCTTCTTCCAGCTCCTCAATCCGGGCCTGAAGACACAATGTTATAACAACGTATTCCTAGAAGTAATTTAGCTTTGTAATATCATCTCGAACCCAAGTCAATAATTGATACTTGACCTGGAGCTCTTTGGTTTTCTTCTGCAGCTGTGTGCCGAGAGCTTGTTCATCTTCTATCTTCGTCTGTAGCTGTGAAAACTCAAAGTCTTTCCTGTGAAGTGAAGCTCATTGCTCATTTGGGGTACCCCACCCAACTTTTATTATATCAACCAACTAAACCATGGTAACTTACTTTTTTAGCTTCTCATCCAGCTGCTGTTTCTCATTTTCCAAATCCATAATTGACTCCTGAGCAAGTTTCAGGTCGCCCTCCAGCTTCCTCTTGGCCCTCTCCAGATCTGCTCGAACCTTCTTCTCTTGTTCCAGTGAACCCTCCAGCTTAAAATACAAATCTTTTCAACACATGCATCTTTACTGAAGCAAATACACTTTACATTTTAGGGCTTTTACCGTGTAACTCACCTCATCTACCTGCTGTTCTAGTTTGGTTTTTGCTTTTGTCAGAGCATTGATTTTCTCCTCCTCTGACTGCAGGTCTTCCAGTGTTTGCTGATGAGCCTCCTGCAGGGCTCGCTTCTCTTTGGACAGTTTGGTGATGTTCTCATCCTGGCTCATGATTTCCTCACAAAGGTTTTTCACCTACAACCATGAATTAAAACTGATGTGACGGTTGTCCTCCAGTATGTTGACATAGCAGCATTAACCAACACAACCTCACCTTGTTTTCCACAGCATGTTTCTCCTTCTCCACTTTGGCTAAGGTGAGCTCCAAGTCATCAATGTCTCTCTTCAGCTCTGATGACTCATCCTCCAGTTTTCTCTTCTTTGCCGTCAGCTCGGAGTTTATCTCCTCCTCATCCTCCAATCTCTCCGTCACTTCCTTCAGTTTGGCTTCAAACTGGATCTTGCTTTTGATGAGTCCTTCACATCTCTCCTCTGCATCCTGCAGGTTGTCTGCCTCCTGATGTCAAAATTGTGCGAAAATCTTACAGCTGAACACCCCCCTCGCCCCCAACAGTGTTAACTATTGCTCTGTGGTATAACTTACCGCTTGGACTTGCAGTAGGAGATCATTCCTCTCTTGTACAATGGAGACCATTTTCTCTTCAAGCTCCCTCCTCCGGTTATCTGACTTGGCCAGATCCTCTTTGAGTTTTACGAAATCAACCTTCATTTGGGCCATTTCCTTCTCAGCCTCAGCACTCTTCAGAAGAGGTTTGAGTTTAAAATACAGCTTCATCCATGGCCAGTGTTTTACGTTCATGAAGGAACGGAAGTTATACTGTATGGTGTAGATCGCCTCCCTGTCAAAATAAGACTTGAATAAGTTCGATCTGCAAGTTGCAGTTCGTACGGTTTCATTGTTGTTATTGCACATTTTGGATGTCGCCTTATTGGAATAATTTGACCTCATCTAAAATTAATTCTCGTATTTTGCTTGAACACGGCACATTTATAGTATTTACATGCTAGCTAGCAGCTTTTTGAGGTATGTTCTTATGGCAGAGTGGTGCTATTCAATGCTGACATTAATATGAGTAGTAGAATTTTCACAAAGACAGTGCGACCTGAAAGATGTTTATAAAGTTTAGCGTGGTCACATCTTGGTTTAGCATGTAGACATGCTAACGAGTTCAGCAGGTGGCTTATAATATCAACGGGAAATTCAATTCAGATTTTGAAGTGGTGATGCTACAACATATTGGTGGACATGATAGATATTACAGGCTACCTACTAAACTTGAATATATTAACATTGCTGTAATGAGCCTGTAAGTATGATATTATGGCTCAAAGCAGAATCTGGCTGAGGGTATAGACTGTATTTAAACATGGACGACATTGTAGCAAACAAAAGTGAAGCCAAACCTGGCTGCTAGTGATGGGCCAGACCTAAAAAACATTTTTTTTCCCAAAGATGCTCTATTTGATGTATGATCAAGAAGTGCAAGATGGTGACTAATTTGGCTTCATTTTTTGGCCTGTTGGATAAAGTGGTGAAATGTCGGCCATCTTTTTCACAGTCTATGTATGGCTGAGGGTTACATAAACATTTCTGGTGGGAGCTGTTCCTCCAGGGAATTTTGCAGGTATCTGAATTTCAGTTTCAGTTTCGGATATTCCCTCAAACGATAATTACAAAATGTCATTAATGGAGCTAATAAGGAGCTATAGCTTATCTTATCTATTATTATATTTCGAATAAGCTATTTTACATTATCAACCATTGTAGCAGTTACATTGGACTTTTTATTTCTAAATGTCAACAAGTAAAGTAGCATTTTAAATCAGTGAGACTGTTTACCTTCTGGCAATCATCTTCTGGTACTCCAGCCTGACCAGGTAACCACGACACAGAGCCTGCGTGGACATCACAACTTGGGCCAAGCGCTCATCTCTCATCTCCTCTAAAGCTCCCAGCAGACCGGCTTTAAAAAACACCTGAAATTAGAGGTAATTATTTGTCTGTACAGCTCATTCACTCATGACAGCTCTGCCATTTAACCAGCATTCTGTAACAAGAGAAAACCTTAGTGTGTCCAAACTTGTATTGGGTGTGATCCACATCGATTGAGCCCAACAGTTTCTCTGCAGCTTTTTTGTTATCCATAAACTGTCCCTCAGGAACAGCACTGGCATTCAGAATCCTGTATCTGTACGAGGAATAATAGGCCTGACTGAGCATGAGACCGAGCATTGTGAAATATTTCAATATGAATGATTATGATAACATTTACCTCTGTTTAAAGTCACCATAGTGAATCCTGCTTGGAAATCCTTTCCTGCAGATGCGGATGCCCTCCAGCACGCCGTTACAGCGGAGCTGGTGGATAACCAGTTGGTTTTCCATAGAACCTGTGATGATGGTTATTTTGATTTATGCAGTTCTTTTGAGGATGTATATCTAGAAATGAAAAGATGTTCAAAACTACCTGGAGTTTTTGTCTCATTTGGGATCAAACATCGCACAAAGTGAGGATGAGTTGTTCTCAGATTGGTCATAAGCTTCCCAAGATTCTCCTGTAAGAATAACAAGACATAAACTGCTGTTTCTCATTTATTGTGAATTTCTACTGTTCAGACATGTCTTTTTGTCACTAAAGGAATCGTACAGCACTTAGGGAATCAGGTATTCACTTTGGGATTAAGAGTTAGATGAGAAGGTTAATGTCACTTCAGTAATGCAAGATATCCAATACACACATTTCCTTATGCTTATATATAATGTGTGGAAAGTAACAAAAGTACCACAGACCTTCAAAATGTTTTGTTTTGTTTTAAATTTGTTCAGTTTTCGGTTTCGAAGAATATGTGAGGACATGTTACTGTAGTAACTCTATGTTTGTCTCACCCTGAACAAAGCCGACACCGTTTGGAAAGAGGCTCCCTTCTTCTTGGTTCCTTTCTTGGTTCCTCCTGCAGCTGCATCTGCTGAACATTACGATGCGTTTAAAAATAAAACACTCAGCAGTGTTTGGCTTTGTTGGATTATTTAGATTTTGTATGTTTCTCTGTATGCAGTGAAAAGCAGAAATCACCACTTTACTTGCTCTCCTTCTGTAAACTAACGTTGTCCCTTTTTCTACATAAGCATAATAATGCAAGAATTCATAAAAGTTAGTAATAAAATCTCACCAGAATAGTATGAGGGGAGAATCGTACACAGTCAGTAAAACAACAATGTTACCGTCTGATCCGGAGAAGCTTGCATAGAACAAGACCATTATTTTGACTGATGACTTCTGGTAAAGCTGCACCACAGACTCGTTCAGCGGGTCTTTGTTCTTGTCCAGCCACCCTGTGATGTTGTAGTCCACCGTGCCGGCATAGTGCATCAGGGTGAAGTGAGCCTCCGGCTTCCCTTTCACTGCTTTTGGCTTCAGGAAGCAGCTGTTCTTACCAAGATGTTGGTCATAGAGTTTGTTCTTGAAGGACATGTCTGAAGATTTTGGGAACATGCACTCCTCCTCGAGAATGGAAAAGATCCCCATCGGCTGGGAAACGGATCCATTTTTATTTCAACAGATGCAGGATTTAATTCCAATATTTTAGGAGTTTAAATATGCAATACCTTTTCAATGAGCTCGATGCAGGCTGCCAGGTCCATACCGAAGTCAATGAACTCCCAATCAATCCCTTCCTTTTTGTATTCTTCTTGCTCCAGCACAAACATGTGGTGGTTGAAATACTGTTGCAGCTTCTCGTTGGTGAAATTAATGCAGAGTTGCTCCAAGCTGTTGTACTAAAGGAAAACCATGAAGAACCCATTTACATTCATTATTCAGTGAGAGGAAAAATAAAAAAAACATTTTAAACACTCACGTCAAAGATCTCGAAGCCGGCGATGTCGAGAACGCCGATGAAATGTTGTCTGGGTTGTTTTGTGTCCAGCTGCTGGTTGATGCGTATCACCATCCACAGAAACATCTTCTCGTACACAGATTTTGCGAGAGCGCCAACGGAGTTGTGCACCTGAAAGGTAGGAAAGTTCAAAAGTACTCGGACAGTGACGCATTTGTCTCTGCACATTGGATTTAGAAAAAAACGGTGACCCTTCCATTTGAGTGTTGACCCTATGTTCATCTGCATCCACATAAAGTGTAGTAATTGTAGTGTCTCTTTTTTTAATGTTTGAAGAATTGTTCGCCATTTACTTCAATTGTTTTGGATTCGGCTGCTACACTGTTTACCCCTGAAACTCCAAAAGTGTTGTGTGGACTCAAACACCCTACCCTCCATCCGCATAGTGGTGAGTATATCATGAAAGAATTTTTATTTTTCTGTGAACTTAACCATTAATTATGTTGCTTTTTGATTGGATTTTCACTTAAAATGTTCACATATTTGTCACATCTTTTTCTATAACTACCTCCACCAAGGAGGGAATGTTTTCATCAAAGAAATATTATTTTAAGATATTTAACTGTGTAGGACCTTGTCAGTAAGTGGAAAAATTACCATTAAACTTTAATACAGTGTTTGGATATCTAGTATTAGGGGATAAATGTTTGCAATCAGTGACTCTCTGTTGTCTCAGGCCTTGGTAGACATCCGGTTGTACTTTGCCAGGATTGGACGGTAGCCATGTTTCCATATATCAGTGTATTCTTTAATATATCAAACAGATCATCAGTTGTATTGATTCCTTGGGACTTAACATTGCCATTAAAAAGTCTAAAAATCAACCTAAAGAGTCAAACTTCCATTTGTCATTAAATGCTCTTAAAAACAGGGTGAAATCACTATTGACTTGTGATTGGTCAAACGGTTGTATCTGTAGGACCTCAGTACTGTATTTAAGTTCGATTATACAAAAAAAAAATATCACTCTCCTTATGTGTGCCATTAATTATTAGAGATAACACAGTCACCATGCAGTTACAGAAGAACAAGGACATGGTTATTAAGAGCAAACAGCATGTTTGATAACCAGAGGCTCTAATGCATCAGATCACGATGGTTAAGTGAGAAACATGAACACGACTTAAAGGTTTTCGGTGTCAGTCTCACCTGCTGCACATTTTGACTTTTGGTAACATATTCATTTCCGACCTTAACTCTGGGATAACAGAGGTTTTTGAGCAGATCAGCAGAGTTCAGGCCCATCAGATACGCTGCCTTATCAGCTTCTGCAGTGAAAGAAAAAAGAAAATGGACAAAAAGCCATAGTTTAGTATTTATCTCTTCATTTGTGCCTTTTTTCCCTTGATTTGCATGACAGTGCTGTAGAAGCTTTGATGGATAATCCTCACCCTCTGTGCCGTCGGGCTCCGCCTGCTCCTCCCGCGGCTTCTGCTTAAACTTCATGTTCCCGTAATGCATCACAGCGCCAGTCAGCTTATAAATGGACATTTTCTCCTCAGCAGTGAAACCCAGAATATCAATGGCTTCCTACATAAGAAAATGAAAAGTCTTATTTCTAAATGGACTGAAAAGGCAGGGGAAGTTCGGTGTGCTTTCACTGAGTCAACTCACGTCTGTAGCTATTAACTCATCTGCGTCGTTGATGCTCTTCACACTGATTTCCCCCTGACTGATGAAGGCGAAGTCGTAGGGGTTGGTGGTGATGAGGAGCAGATCTTCAGGGAAAGAAATGTAATTAAAATCTCTTCGCATCACAACTTCAGATTTAGAGAATTAGGGCCAACTAAAGGAAAAAAAATAATTTAGCAATGTCCGATCCTTCCCAATCCATATTGAAAACATTTGTGTTCGCGTGTGCCCTTAAAACTTTTTTAAGCTCATATCATCATTTTATTTCATTCTATTTTACTATTTTACATTTTTAAATCAATTTGACTTATGATTATACTCCTTTATCTTGTTTTTACAAATTGTATGCAGATTTTTCCTTTGTATTTCTTTTACCTTATCAATGCTTCCACCCTTTACTGTTGCTATTTATAATCTTTTTTTTGTTGCTCTTGTTATCTAATTGTGCTTTTTCAGTTCAATTTATAAAGTCTCTATAGAGCACTTTAAAACTACCTCTTGGAATGAAATATGCTAAGAAATACAACTGCCTAGCTTTTGTTGTTGTCACATCAGCACATACGTGTAAAATTAGAAAAGAGAGTGCAATAAACTGTCTATTGCTGGTTATTTACTAATAAATATATACATATATATGTTTTTATTATTATTATTATTATTATTATTATTATCAATAACATTGTAATCCTTGTAATATTAAGATTTTATTATCAAACTCAATTTTTCCTCTTCAATATGGCTCTAATACTACATCATAGGAGTATTTATTTCTGCATCTGTCTAAATATGAGAAAAAGAATTTAACAAAGCAAGAAAATCATCAGAGTACCGATAAGTTCCGGCTTCTTGTTGCAAGTGAGCTGATAGAAGATGTGATAACTCCTCTCGGCCACCAGCTGAAATGTCACTCTCGATTTCTCCAGCAGATCTTTAAGAAAGACACTGAAAAATGTAACTTTATCTTGTGACAGCATTTTCAATGAATTTCAATATATATAAACTTACACGTCTCAATATCTGCAGATGCCAGTTTTCCAGTCGTGCCAAAGTGTATTCGAATGAATTTACCCTATCAAAACGAGTGATTTGTTACTGTCTGCTGTGAATAAACTGCTGGTAAATCAAATCTTAATGAAGTCCTTCAGAGTCACTCACAAAGCGAGACGAGTTGTCATTCCTCACAGTCTTGGCGTTCCCAAAAGCCTCCAGCAGAGGGTTGGCACTGATGATTTGATCCTCCAGAGTTCCCTGTTGAAGAGGAAACCTTTCAATCTGAGGCTTGTGTGCCCTCCGAGAAACCAACAACTTAAAACCCTCCGTGAGCTCACCTTCAGCTTACTGCTCATCTCCTTCTTCTTGTCTGCAGACACTGCGATTGTCGCAAAGTACTGAATGACACGTTTGGTGTTGACCGTCTTGCCTGCACCGGATTCTCCACTGAGCAAAAGCACAGAGAGGTTATGTCTTCACTCCTGTCTGTTGGTTGGTTTGTCATAGGATAACAACTTAAACTACTGAACAGATTTTGAAACTTGGTGGAAGAGTGAGAAAAAGAAAGACCCTGTTAAATGCTTTCGTGAATCCGAACAAAGGGGCGTATCCAGGATTTATTTAACCACTTGCTTTAACATCGCGACAATAGGGCATTAGCCTTGGCGGAGACTCCCATGACAACGTTCTAGATTGAGCTGTCAATTTTCACAACCTGTGTTCTACTTACGTGATGAGTATAGACTGATTCTCACGATCTGTGGGACACAAAATGAGATACAGTTACCTGCCGATGAAAACTCTCTCGTTCCGTTCTTTGTACTTTTGTGCTGTAAACGTACCGGTCAGCATGGCCTGGTAGGCGTTATCAGACAAGGCGAAGATGTGAGGGGGAACCTCCATCCTCTTCTTCCCTCTGTAGGCCTTCACCACCTCTGGGTTGTAGACCGGCAGCCATTTGTAAGGGTTGACGGTCACACAGAAGAGTCCAGAGTAGGTCTGCATGGAAAACGCAAGGCTGACATTAATGAAATCTCAGAAAAGTCTATGATTTTTCTTCAATAAGACACGATGGGTCCACGTTGTGATCATCAAATAATTTTGTTGGGCCGTGTTTTCATGACCAAATTTTGTAATTCATGTCGCCATCTTGTGTGGGGTTAAATGAATGCACAAACAAAACAATATGTACCAACATCTCTGTCATCACCTTACACCATAGAAAAAAACAAAGTTAGTACCCTTCTATGTAAAAACAGGATTAAGCATAGAAGGGTACTAACCCCTCTAGAGCCCCCTCTGTGGCCACTAGACGGGGCTCAAGAGCACTCAAAATATCCTGCTTTTGTATCCGGCTAGTTAATGATAACTCCCTCTGCCACTGTCGGAGGAACATAGCTGCACTAATAAGAGTGATACTAGGTGTGCAAATGATTAAGCATTGATAAATGTTAATAGTATTTGGTGTACTGAGTCCCCCAAAATAAAATAATTCTCTGGGCTCCATAAAGGCTTCAGGCCAGCCATGCATCTGCTCCTGCATCCCTACATTAACACCAATACACGATAAATCATCCATTTTTTGTTTTGGTTTGTTGTAGGCCGAGGATTATTGAAAGAAGAGATGTCCGAGTTACCATGGCTGAAAACTGAGATGTCGAAAAGTGGAAAATGCAGACACGGATGGGATCAGCCAAGTAAGTCACCATTTGATAAATTTTTTCATTAAGATAATGTTACAAGCTTTTAAACCTGTGTCTTAAAAGTACATATATAAAAATCACAACCACTTATTTTTCTCACGTCACTGGATTACCTACTGCTATAGTTCAGCAAAGTACAAAACGTTCTAGTATCCTCGACTGATTAATTGTTTTTTGTAAACAGGAGGATTTGGAACGTTTAACTTCCAGATAATGCTGTAACTGAAAACAGCAGTTAAAAATATCCAATCTGAGCAGTATAGTTATGTACCTTACAATGATTTAAGTTTTCATTAAAAAAAAATTGTTATTCACGTTTCAAAAATTCTAAGCAAATCCTTAAAAATTTATTATATAATGGACTTCTATGTGTTTTGTGCATTTTTCCACATGATCTAAACAAATTTTGACAGCTGGCTTTTATTTTTAATTGTGGTTAAACTGTGTCCATCGGACTGGCTTCATCTATGTTCCTTGTGTGACTCACATAGATCATCCAGGCTGCGTAGCGCTCCTTCAGGTTGAACAGCACCGCGGGCTCGTTGAGGTGAGTCATCATCACCATGTCCTCGATCTTATCAAACTTCGGGGGGTTCATTGGAAACACCTGGTCCTCCCTGACCGTTAAAGTCTGGAAAACAGAGAAGGTAAAACAGAGAGTGAAGGTCAGAGCGCCATTAGCCTGCAGACAGCGAAAAAAGGTCACACACATTTTTATCTTCACAAACTAATAAATATAAAAGTAAACTCAGATTTTCTTATAAAATATTTGAAGAGTGAAGCAGCAGTTCAAGCTTCAAGGAGAACTTATGTCTCTGTTCAAAGCCAAGTAATGCAATTCTGCAGGTTTTTTGTTTTTATTGCAGCTTCTACAGACAAGCTTTGTAAAACCATTCTCCATCACACTGGGATCAAGTCCTGCTCAGACAGAGGAGCCATTTTCAAGTTCAGTGTCTATTAAAAGGTGAATTTATCATCATTTCAGTCCACCCACTCTGTTGTCCTCAGTCTTGACAGTGAATTTGCCGTCCACCCTGTCCTGGATCTTAGCCTTGACATACAGCTCCTTGTCATCGCAGGCGTAGCACATCGTCTTGCCATCAAACGGACGATTCTGTACCTCTATCCTCTCCTTCTCAGACTTGCGAAGGAACTGGGCAGCGGGCCCGAAGATTGCCATTTCCCCGTCTGCAATCATGTTCTCCTCCTGAGTCAAAGACAGAAAAACACACCCTCAGCATCACTTTCATGCTTCTGTGTCTAGATAGTGCTCGGTATTTAATCCAGGAGGAAGTGATACTCACCAACAAAGCTCAGGAGTAAAGTTTGAAAGAAGAGTTTTCTTTCAGAGAGAATAATCCTGCACAGTAGCTCAGATGCGCTGAAGAATTGTGCACTAACCGACCTGGTTATGCAGCAGTAACAATAGCCAGCTGCACTGTCCCTTTTTATGTGTCACCACTGTCCTTGGTGTGAACTCTGCTTCCTTTACATGGGCATGCACTGGAAGAGTTACACAGACCTGCTGCTCCTCACGGGTGAGGATGGAGCCTGGATTAAGCACAAGATGCAACTCAGTTATAAATAGTTCTTTCTTGATACAGCAATATGTCACATGTGAAGAATGCTAAATAACACTGACACATTTTCAATACGTTTGGGAAATTCGTAATCAGGGTAAAACATTGATATTGTCAAACAACAGATGATAATAATAGAAATATAGGCAGTGCTGTAATATCAGGACCAACAATAATAAAGTGTTGTACGGGACGAGAGATGAAGAAAAAATGCAACATGTGTATTTTATATAAACGTCAAACTACCTGTAAACACACATAAATGCACACGTGTAATATGTGAAACAAGGGAATTCAAAGATCTGCATATACGAGAAGATATAAAAAAGAAAACAAGAAAATAAAAATAAACATATTTAGGATTAAAAAGGTAAATGAACACAGATAATAACAACAGCAGCCAAACTGCAGTCATAGAATATCTCAAATTTGATGCAAATTATTTAATCTGAATGGGGTTAATCCATAAGATTAAAAACGATAAATGTATATGTTTGTTGAAGACCAATGAATTTAATTGTCACTTGGACTACCTTGGAATACCTGATTAGATTTCAGTGTCCAAAGTTCAAAGATAGTAAGTTGACCTGATGTGGATTGAAACAGCAGTGGTTGGTGGAAGGACATAACCACAGACAGAATTTTAGTCTGTGCAGCTAGAGAGAAAAAATATAAACATGTTGAGATAACGGATGAAGTTACTGTTGTTCAGGATTTAGTAAAAATAATAAACAAGACAAGTATAATAAATTACAAATTAATAATTAATAATAATAATAATAACAGTATTATTATTATTATTATTATAAACATAATAATATTATTAACTTTATTATTCACTAATATTTTATAAATATTTTGCTAGGATTTAAGAGAATATCTTTTAAAATATTTATTTGTAGTTTCTTCATTTTCTCTCTTTTCCTTTCTTAGAATGAATAACATTGTTTCTATCAAACCTCTGCAAACTGCATCAAGTAGCTCTGTTATAATCTTGACAAATCTTATTGCTGATGTCCTCCAAAATCCTCTAAATTACTAAAGATCAACCTGACGCTTAACATGATGCTGCAAATTATTCATCTATAAAATAGAATAAACTGTGATCGTCTACAGTACACAGATATAAGCTGAATATTTAGCCAACTTTGTTGTCATGCTGTTACAGCTGCTGTTTTGGTGGATAAAGCGGACTGAGGTGATTAGTTCCCGGACACGAACAGACACAACCTTTAGCAGTGGATTTGAAGAGGATTGATATTACTCCTTTTAGAGGATTATTGCAGGCAGCTGGTGTGGAAACAAAGGCCCTCAAAGCCGGAGCGGGATACAGTTGTTTTAACAATGAGACTGAGGCAGCGCTCCAAAGTCAACAGGCCAGTGTGAGAAATCCATTGTTGCTCATGTGTGGCCGTCTCTGTCGTCGGCCAATCACTGCTCCGAGTGACTAATTGTCAGTTGTTTCTGGCTAGCTGTATGTTATCGAGTCCTGGAGCTGTAATGTCACAGGAGGTGAGGGAAGGGTTCAGGGTTTTAGCGTCGCTTCGGAGCGGCTTTGTCGGCAGGTTTAGGTTTCAAAGTCGATATCAGCTGCTCGGTAAACATGTCCCCCGTCTCCTCGTTTGTCTTTCCAAAGTGCTGTTAAATCAGAGTTGAGAGGAGGACAAACCTTTTAAATTGCTTCAGTTCGAACATAACAATTTTATCATGGGTTTTAAGTCGGTTTGAATGTTACAGGACATAAGAGATCTGAGGCAGTGAGTGATGAATACTAAGTGGTGAATTAAGAGGATTAACTAAGATCACAAAATTTACAATGGTAAACTGCACTGAATTTAGAGAGACCAAGAGAACAGTCATGCTACTGCAGCAATGGCATCTAGGGCTCAACAGTCCCCTAAATTCAATGAAGTTGCACAAGAACTTTGCAGAATGTCAGTAAAATGGTTGCAGACTTTCTCCAGAGCTTCTCCAGCCAGTGCCCGGCCGATGAGATGACTTCAAGATTTTAAAGAGGAATGTGTTTTACTTGCTCATTCATAAAGAATAATTATTGTAGTTTTAGTAGGAATTTCTTTCTTTGTCAGGTGGTGTCTGCCAGGGGGGGATTTAGACTGATGACCTCATTTTTTCTAAAATCCTACGTGCAGTTATTCCTGTATACAATAATTGAATCATCATAAGCTGTCTATGGTACAAACCAGATATAGTGTTTGCACATTTTCCAGAGGAACGACCTTCGTCCTTTCTCAGTTACTGGTAATGCTAATGACAATTCATAGAAAATGAATGGAGGTGATAAGATTGCTAATGACAGTGCTGTTATTTTCGAGGAAGACATTAGAGAGGTTGAAAACTGAGGCATGTCAGATAAACATCTGAATCCTGGCAGTCACATGGCAGTCACACTGTTTTATTTTAGATCTAAGAAAGAAGAGAGATCGGTCAGAGTGAGATAAACTCAACCCTGTGCGTATCTGTTTCCTTCGTCTTAAAAAAGCCCATTTGTGTCAAGTAGATGAAGAAGTCATTAATATTACATCTCTTCGACTCTGCTTTCCAGTGGGACATCCAAGTGCTTTTGATCAACCATAAAAAAACAAGGACAATGTAACAAAAATAACCCAGTTTTACTCTTTTCATTGTCACTTGTCACAGACAAAGCTTCTTGTAACTGTGGTGACAGAATGAGCAGGAGGCATGTTAGAGAAACATGGAAATCGATTGTTTCGTTACGTTATTAAACCAAACTCGGTTCGGTTATAACCGAAAACTATATTTATATTCAGTTAATTTAATGTGCTTTAGCAGTTTGTAAAACCTGTAACAAAATTCATAACAGATGAAAATAGAATTTGGGAATTTATCAAAAAATATGTTTAAGAAGACATGCAATGTTATCTCAGTGTCTCTTCCTTAGTTTGTTGTATAGCTTTTTTGCTGATGTTAAATTTCTGTAAAGTTAAAAAGCCCAAAGTCTGTGTTAAAGGGAGCTCCTCTCTGTTTCAGGAGAGGAGCTCCAGTAGTCCGACGATACGTCCATATCCTCATGATGTCATTTTCATGAATCTGCCCGGTTTGGGTGGCCGCATCATCTCAAAGAAGCGCATTGAAAGAAAACATGAATGGAAAAGCTACTACTCAGCTGCAAAAGTGAAAACAAAACTACAAGATCCATAACATATATTTAAAAGCCACACAACATAAACACAACGGAAGTGAGTGAAAACCGATGTCGACAATGTAAAGGAGCAGAGTTACTGCTGTCGAGTCATGGGTGGATGGTTCAAGGGGATCACTTAAAATGAGATGATTGTCTATTAAAGGTGTTACGGTACAGGTACTTGGAGCAGGCAAACAGGAAAGACGCACCTGTACCGTTATATCTCAAATAGAAAAGCATCAAAGTTTAAGTAACAACTGTTTATTTTTTAATAATCCGACATTTTCACAAATTAAAGAGTAAGTAACTCTGCTCATTTCCTGGTTTAACATCCGTAGTCATACACTACCATTGTTGTTGTGTTTTTGTTCTGTGGCTTTTGTAGTTCTGTTGTGGCTTTTGTATTTGTGTTTTCCATGCGCTCGTGTGAGATGTCTTGCCCGCTTTTTTTTTGGTTAAGCTTTGTGAATCTTTATGTTGTTTGGACTTTTTATGTTATGGTCTTTATATTTGTTTGACCTATGAGTTCGTTGTTTTGTTCATTATCTTTACTTTGAAACTTATTACCTTGTGTGTCTCTCTTTCTTTACTTCCTGTCTTTGTGTGTTTTTCCTGCTCATGTGATTGTGCTGTAATGTGTAACACCTGAATTAAATTATCCCCGGCATCTTTTTGTGTCTCAGTTCAGGGGCTGCATCTGAAGACCGATTGCAGTGTAGCGGTGCGACTGAGATGTCCCATTTCGAAGGCGCTTTCTTTACAACAGAATCTAGACACAGAGGCTTCAATGCGTGGACCCTTCCTGGCCCAACATATCCCATATGTATCATATGTGTGTCATACCCCCACTCGAATGCCTGAATTGCTAAAGGTACGCATGTTATAAAAACCAAGGGGCATCAAATATTTCTCATTGTGTCCAACATCAGCTCTGTTATGGGGCAACAGCGATAAAAGCGCAACGAATAGGTGACACTTTAAAAAGCCTCCATAGACCAGACTGTCTCCATTTTGTCTGGCCTTGTTAGTCTAGAAGACCCAGGAGAATGCCTCCTTCGTGTGCTGGGTAGACCGCATCTTCAAAAGACTGCAGCCCTTGAATTGAGAATAAGTGTTTTAGTCAGAGGCTGAAATGAGGATAAGCAGCAATCCACAGTATGAGGCCAGTAATGTGTCTGAACCTCAAAACACATAAAAGATAATTAAGTAAACGGTAATTAAAATGATCAACTAAAATAAAACACTTTTTCAAAGTGAACTATAACTCCGGGGTCCAAGAGGCTCTGGCAAAAAGCTGCAGTGGCCTCAAGTGTCTTCATTCTCCTGGGAGAGAAGGACAGACCTCATCTGTTTGGATGGAATACGACCAGACTGACGCTCAGTATGTCCAGAGTCTGTTCCACTGAAGTTTACAAGTTTGTGAGACAGAAATATCCTTGTTGTGTCCCAGCACATCACAGCTCTGTCTCACAGTGTCCTCTTTTGTGTCTCCAGACAGTGCAAACTTCTGCATGTTTCCTCTCAACAAAGACTCATAGATAACGTCTTTCACTCATCAAAACCAGAGTGGGGGGAAAAAGGGAGACTGGGCTTCAATGAAATTCAGTGTTTTTCCATTACCCTCTGTTCTGCTCACTGTGACTCTGCAGGCTGTGCATCAATTTGGACAGTAATGAGATCCAGTAATCGCCTCTGTCTCCTCATTCATGTTTCCAGTGTCTGCTTGACTGTAACTGTTCCTCAGCACGACACTTCAGCAGCAGCATGGTAAGACCTTCATTTTAAAAGCCTCCTGTGTTTTAAGCAGTAAAGTACTTCTATCATGCAGCGCTCTTATTTATATTTGAGAACCTTAAATCTCACCGCGGGCCACTCTGGTCGTTATTGTCAAACCATTTATTTTGATGCCTGCCTCTTTACGTTCATTGCTGAGTAAACCTTTGAGACATCAAAATTGGAAATATATAGTTTTTTCTGACAAAAGCTCTTATCTGATGCTGAAACAAATGAAAACTTGTAGAGATCATGTGTGCTGTGACATTTCCACCTCTAAAACAGTGATAATGATTTATAACCTAACTTTACCCCTTGATTACATACTGATCACTTACATCCAGTTTATTGGATAGGTCTCTTCACATATGACTTTAAAAGTATTTCTAACACTTAGTCTAAATATGCCAAACATTCATATTCTAATACATTAACTACTTCACTGTACTTATGTAAATTTTTCATGTGATTGTACCTTACTTAAATGTATCTATTTTCAGTTGCTTTTCACTTTTACTCCACTACATATAGTAGCAGATAGACACTTGGCAAGTACTTTTACTTTTAATACTTTAAGTATATTACAAAGCAAGAACTTACTTTTACTTAAGGGCATTTTTGTCTATATATTTGTAGTTTTACATAAAGTAAAATATTTTGAAGAACTTCCTCAACCACCTGACACACACACATATTGTCATCAGAATCATCTATAAACTCAGACCCGGTAGAAAAAAACTAATTTGAACTTTGTGATATTCATGTTTGTTTGCATATAGAGCGTGGAAGTGAGATCCAATCAAGTCACAATCTGATTTTGGGTGTAAACATACAAAAAGTCAACTTGTGATTGGATCAGGACTGAACAGGACCCTGGATCCTGCCTCTCCTGCAGAAACAAGCCCAAACCAGAAGGCTGACTAATGCACGTCTGCATGCTTATTTAAGAATAAAGGACTCGTTGCTTTTTCCTTTGCCCTCTGCTTCTTTTATCTTTTTTCTTAGCATCCTGACTGTACCTTCGTCTCTAAAGCTTTATCTTGTTATATTTATAATTGCTGCTGTTTCAAGCTCTCTGCAGCTGCCTCGGGGAACAGAAACAAATCATGTAAGAAATTGAGCTTTAAACTTTTGCCAGAACCATTGGAAATTACCCATAGACGTTTTTTCCTTTTGATAATTTAACTTTGCTTATGCAGTGCATTGAGATTAGCATGTCTGAGTAGATTTAAGGTATGCCCTGTTTTTATCTTGTATATCCAATTATTGTCTGGCTGCAGTTTCTCCACAGTATCGACTCCTGCCATGTTTTTTTCTTCTTTTCTTTTAGTTGTGTTAAGTGTGTGAGAGATGCAATAAGATGTTGAAATGAGAGACAAAAGATGTAAATATCTCTTATAGCACTTAGAACGTTGGGGTTCATTCCTCTGGATTCCAGGTAGAAAGGCATCCGGATGTTTTTACTTTCCCTGTCAGTCATCATGAACCAACAGACACTCTGGAAAGCAACGAGAGGTGTCCTCCCTTCACCAAGAGCCACACACAGCCGCTCTTGTTATTTTCTTCCTATTCAGAGAAAAGTGAGAGGATGCTGGGTTATATTAAGAGTAGCACCCCAGAGGATTGTGGGATCTGGCATGGATATCTCAAAGATCTGTGTTTTCTTTTTCTTTAGAGCTTTTATAAAGGCTCACATACACTGGGCTGCGCTTCTCCTCGCCAGCCAGAGGATGTGTGAAATCATTATGAGAAGATCAGTGACTGATGATAAAACTCTCATGATAAGAGTTTATCTTAGACCTTCTGATCAGTCAGTGGCGATGCTCCAATTCTCTGATTCTGCTCACTGTCATGATCATGAGGAGATGTGTGCACGGTTTTTAGTGCATTTAAACTTTCCTCCTATAAATCACTTAAAAATTCTTCACATTTTGCCCAACAGGAACTTGTGTTGGAACATGACAGTAGTTTATTGTTGTAGTGTGACATGTCTACTTGTCTTATTGGCACTGACCATGATGACATATTTTTGTTGTTTAATATTTTGGATTATTCTTCCAGAAATGTCTTTAAAGGCATCAAAGTATTAAATCTATAAACATGTTTAAATATCCATCACAATAGCTCAGAACAAAAAGTTAAAGATATTTGATCTAAACGTATGGCCGCAGCAGTAAAATCAACCACACTAGTTGCAAAAAGCAGATACCTAGGATCAACATTTATATTTTTGGCCACTTGGGGGAGCACAGAAAGCTGAAAAATACAAAACTATGATATATCACCTCCTTTGTTAAAGCAGAGGGTTAACTCAAAATTATTTACATATCCAACTGACATGTAGCAACATCAGCAGTGATTTTGAGTAGTGTGTGCTTGATTACCTAACCACTCCAAGTCCAACTCCACTTTGTGTTCAATGCATCGAAACACATTTCTATATGTATTTATATGGACACCACTGCAACCATGAGATCATTTCTTTCCATCTGCACTGGTTTTTGCAGCAATACCGGGACAAAAAACATAACTTAAGATTGGTGGTTTAAGCACATTGTCTATTTTGATTCTGGTACCTATCAATATATATTTTGGCATGTACAAATAAATTTAAGTAATACTGAATGCTTTTGTGTATTTGCTAAATAAAATTATTTAAATTCCATAGCTTAATCTGCTCAACAATTTTATATTTAATTATAACGTCAATTAGCTGTATTGAATGAAATAGACTCTTAGATAATTAATTTGTATGCTAACTTCCTGTGACATAAAATGCAAGTTTTGTTAATAGTTGCAAATTCCTGACTTAAATATACCAGACTGGTGGTGTTTAGAGATCACAAAGGTTACTATTGTGAAATCCCTTTAGATTTATTTGCACAATGACAGAGGGCCATTTGGAAACAGGGTGTTAACTCTCTGGACATTAAACGTCTCATCATTTTGAATTCAGCAGCTCAGAATCCTGCAGCAAACCACAGCTGGGGCTGTAAACGAATAACACAGTCGGAGCAGATCCACTGAGTCTCTTTAACGCTACACATCAGTCAGCTTCATCCACCCACTCTGCCCTGCTGCCCGTGAACATGATGCGACTTCTTTATCATTCTGCTAATAATCTGCCCATTTATATATCTGTCCGATTGCATTCCACCCTCCTCCCCTCAGGTGTCTGATTGGAGAGCGGTGTTGTGAAGTTCGGCAGCACATCTGTCAGATGCCGCGGACAGATCCGAACGGGCCACGCACCGCTGCATCTGAAAATGAACAGCCAGCTGGCGAATCCCTGCAGATTAAAAACGACTTCTCCCTTGTAAAGCACACTGCAGTCGTTTCTGGCCCAGTGTAACTCAGAGCGCAGCCTGAATACAATGGCATCATGGTGGCAGAGGCTCCTGGGGACTGCTGATAAGACGGAGCGAGTCCTTATCATTATTTATCCATTTGGAGGATCATATTTCACCATTTGAATAGCAGCATTATTTAGAAAGTGAGAGGTGCTGAACAGCAATATGGGAATTTGATGGAAATTAACATGAGTTATTGCACAGGCTGTCACGACTCCTGCATTTCCCTGTTCTGTATATGCAAGCTTGTAGGAATGTGGATCTACATAATTGTTATTAAAGCAGCAGCAGCCTCATATTATACACTATTTCATCCAATGTTCCATTACTCTGAATAAATCACCTGATCCATATCACTGCCAACTCCATTTAGTGAATGGAGGCATTATGTCGATCACATCAAACCAGAAGTTACTTCTTGTTCATTTAAAGATCCAGCTGCATATTTAACCTGAATGAATCCACTAAGAAAAGTTTTGTACAACACCTTAATGTAGCCTCCAGGAAATCAATAGCACTGAGTCACTATAGAAGGAGACAAACATTAATTTAAAATATTATTAAATTTTAGTCAATGGTGGTACAATATATCTTAAATCAAACAAACTATCATCACAACGGTTGTTTCGTTGGTGCTGTTGTGTTATTCTCTACCTCCCATGCAGGTTCTAAGCTGCAGTTTCATAATAAACACACGAGTAGTTTTTGTGCAGGTAAATGATGGTTTGTTTCTGACAGAAGTCGTCGGTTGTGAGCTCCACTGCGCCTGGAGAGGAGACTGGCAGTCGGCGTCTTCCCACAGGATGGAGGAGCTACACGTCTCCTGAGGGACAGAGGTATTACGTCAACAGCTGCAGTAAAGGTGAGAGCAGCTGTATTCACAGAGGGTATAGTTTAGTTTAGAAGATTTGTCTGGGGTGGCTAATTTGAATCAGTTCAACTATACATACATATGTGACCAGTGATGAAACTTGTAGCTGTTTTCAATAAAAATCTAAATATGATCTTACTGTGAAACAGACAGAGACAAAATGTCCCTGTTCTTCAGCCCTTTTGATTATAAACATTACATGATCCCCATTGCAGTTTACAACCAAAAGAGAAAAAAAAAGAAACTGAACCAAAAATATTAACAGACTTCGAGCTTTCAGCCAAAATGTGATTTGTCAAAATTGTGTGATGACTGAGTCCATTACAGAAGCAAACAAAGTTTGACGACTTACAGGTGGGACAGTTTATTTAAAAAAAGTAAAAAGGGGTAGAAAAAAGTGTTTGTGTTGCAGATGTTACTGAGATTTGAGTCGTTTAAGCAGTTTTTCAATAAATGTTAATTTTTAAATAATAATTCAAAGAAAGAGCCTCCATCAGATAAGAAACGAAATGGCCGATAACTGTGTTTTCTGACCAAATGCAGGTAAAAAACTAATCCCACCATCCTTTGCTGCAACAGCTGACATGCCAACACACATGGGTAATACCTGCTTAACATCAGTATGTCGTTATGTAATCCAGAGAACAATTTATTTTCTAAACATTTAAATCTTTATTAAAATAGAAATGAGCACAGATTGGATGTCGAGTCCTTTGTTTTAAACAGAGTTGAGAAAGATTTCTCTTTAAAAGATGCACAGGAGTGATAATCAATAGCCAATACTCAGCTGTTCTCTCGGTCTGTAATGAGATTTCAATAGGACATAACAGAGACAAACGACGACAGATCAGGGACCAGCTCAGTGCAGCAAAGCCAATCAGCCACTCTTATACAACGCTGTATTGATATTCGATTTTATAAAGATGAAGCTGCTTCTTGCTGAGGATCGACTAATCACATTGTGCTTCCATTGCACCCGGCCTTGGAGTCCTTCTATTGGAATCTCCAACATGCTCACCTGCCCCTGTAGTTGCAGTTTGAAACATTCAGCTCCCACTGCTTAAACGCTGTGAACCGTGAGGACTCATTATCATTCGTCCCCACCGTCAAGTCTCAGCGCTCCATTCATGTGGTGACGGGCGAGCAGATTCGATCCACGTTAATCTGATTATCTCAAATGTGCGGCACTGCAGGCCGAGCAGCACGGCCGGTATCTCAGCTGTGAGATCTGTGGACTCAGAGGTGGAGCGATGTTGCCGCTGTTTGTCTTCTGCTCTGATTCTCTGCTTCACAGCAAGAGGCTGCAGCGTTACATTAACACAGAGGCTCGGAGGCAGGCGACCTTTGGCAAACATCTGCCTCGGTGTGTTTGTTTGTGTGTGTGTGTGTGTGTGTGGGAAGGAAGGAATCCAGAGGGACAGAACTGGCTCCCATGGGACAGACTAAGGCTGCATCAACAACAATCCTGGCCCTGGTTGCACTATGGCTTACACAATCACACTCACACGCATTACACACAATCGTGTCTCCATGACTTCAGAGGACATTATATTGACTGAAATTCATTTCTTTGAGACTTACTCTAACCTTAATCATAGTAACTACTTGCCTAGCCTTAACCTTTACCTAAACCTAACCTTAAAACTTGTCATAAACATGATTTTTGTCCCCATAAGAGAGAGAAGTACTTAAAATGAGTGTGTAAACAGATTTAGGTCCCCACAATGTGAGTAATACCTGATCAACACACACATTGACCTGGAGCCAAATACTGCAGCAGTGATTTTTATTGGTCTGTTATATTTCGCTTTTGTTTCATCTCTGGATGTGGCGATTCAGAGAGCCGTGTGTGGGTGTGTCATAAAGATGCCTCAGTGTTTCACTGTGTTTATTAGAAAGCTGCTGCTTATTGTTTACAGTCGGTGTCATTTATTGGAGGAGGTGCATGAATGAGGATCAGCTGAAATCTTTCTGCTTAATCTCTGTGGAGTCTCACATACGACAGTGGGATTAAAAATGATGAGAAAGAGCTACTGAGGAACCGAGGCCTGGAAAAATGTTTCAATAATAAAAATAACAGGCAGCTGATGAGACAAATCGGGTTGAATAAAGTTTACGCTGAATAATGGAGGATCAGGGGTTTTCTATACAAATCCCTTCATTATAAATTCAGAATTTGTTTAGTATTATATCTATTACGTTTTTTACAGGACTCTAGTTGCCAAAAGGTTACAATTATTTAGATTCTGCTACCACACTGTCATCTTTAGGCTACAAAAGCACCCTGGGTAAGTTTAGTACATGGTTTTAGGTTATATGCGAAAGTAAATAAAGGTTGTGTCGGATGCCACTATGAACTTGTTTCTGGGTTAAACCAGACCATGCTCTTTCCCAGACCCTTACCAGGTGATTTGAAATTCTGAACCAATGACGTTGAATATGGACTTCTTCTCTTCATGCTACTGTACACAAATTCAACTAAAATGACCAGTATATGGGTGTTGCCATCTGCAGTTTTAATTTCCTCTGAAGTCTGAGTGATCAGGGAAAGGAACCACAATATTGAGGTCCCGTCGATCCACGTTTTCGACCAATCATGATTTGGTCTCAGCAGTCAATCATGATATTTCACTCTATATAATCAAATAACATAATCAAAAATTATTTAAAACCAAAATATTAATTTATAATTTATGACTTATACTGCAGCCAGCCACCAGGGGGCGATATAGGTGATTTGGCCTCACTTTCGGGAGTTGTCATGTCATCCATTTCTACATGCTGTCTAAACAGTCACTTCAAGTGGATTTTGTGCTGCAAGATATCGGATATTTTGCCGTAAAGGGTATTTTACTGAATTGTTCAGTATCAACATATTTGCATTAATTATGAATGTTCCCATTATGTTTAAAGAACAATGTAATTGATGCAATTACATTTAGTACAAAATATATGTGCTTTAGTCTCACAGAAACTTTATTTTTAGGAGACAGGGTGTAATCAATTGTAAATACGACAGAAATCATGTGGACAACTGTCAGTGGAGCTCATGTAGATCCATGTGTATTCTCTCAGAGACAGGGTTACAGTAATACCACATCATAGAGTTTCTATGTGTGTTGTCCGTGTTTATTTAAATCCTCACATTGATATATCATGATTCTGGGATTTCTGCTTTCTGTCCTCAGACATTTGCATTTGAGTTCTTGCCACTTCAGCAACATCACTGCCAAAATCGTTTCTGCTGACACACTCCGATATTTCAGCTTGATTTTTTTCACTTATGGAGCCTCGGCGTCATGGAAGAACACCGATTCAGCTGCAGCTATTACTGCGTAGAGGACTTCTTGCTCCACAGAGTGGAATGATTCCTGACTACTGGTGTGTGATGGACAGATAAAACACAGGAGGCAAGCTGGAAATGATCCATAAGTGCGTCCCCCCTCAAACAAAACGAGAGGCCTGTTTTGTATTTTGGAAAATAACTTCATAGATCCGACATTGCTCTTAACTGAAGTCCCTTTTCTGTTTCAGTATGAAGGTTGCACTGTTTTTCCTTACTTTCACTGAATGATCTTTAAGTAGTCTTAGAAAAGGGTCATGATTTCCAAAAAGAACATGAAAACAAAAATCATGCTGGATGGAAACCAGGGAGGGTACGTGCATCAATTATAATTCATGTGTGGTTATGTTGTACATTAAAAGATGTCACTTTAAGGGTCTATTGCCGAATTTAATTTGTAGTTCACTTACAATAAGTTGTGGAAAAAGAGTCATAAAAAAAACTGTAAATTAGTCACTATATTCATTATTTACTTTGAAAGCGACTGGTCTTTGTCTGCATCCACACAAATGCGTTTTCATTTGACGACGCACCAACTCTGGCATCCGCACTATTCCAGAGTTGTAGAGCCACTAAAACTAAGAAGCTAATGAAAGTTGATGGCTTATTATTTGTTTGCAAAATTCTGGACAGGCAGAAATGTAGATGTTTCGAAACCATGACATAGACACACAACTACTTGCAGATTGGGTAATTTTAGTCACAACGTATAGCCTTTGCTGATTTGCCACATGACCCCCTATCGGATGAAAAAACAACCGTAATCAGTGTTACAGACCCTGCTCTCTTTGCTAACAGTTATATGTTGAATATACGATGATACAACTGTGGAGGAGACAAGCTATTATTTGAGGAAACTGCAACTAGCAACCAAATACTTCCTGTTTATACCAGCACACGTTTGTGCTGGTGTTAGCGGTGGTCATGTGATATTTGTTTTCAGGTGTGTTAGTATGTAGTAAAAAGCTGATATGGATCCAAAATGCTCGTATGGACACAAATCATTATATACACAATACGGTTTTAGTTTGAAAACACCTAGTTTCCCTCTATTGATTTCCATGTTCAGTTTGTATTATATAAATCAGATTAAGAGACAAATTGACTCTGTGTTGTTGTGAATTATATTAATTGCAGTCTTCATTTTGATGTCACAACAGCAAGTAAACGTTTACAGGGATAACACAACTTTCAAACAATATTTCACCCATCAATTCATTTTTTTATTTGGATTTTGCAGTTGGTGTTTTGGTTATGTTAGTGCTAGTGTTCCAGAAATGGGTGGACATTAAAAGGTGTATCCACTGTGGAGCATGAATATGCAATTCAATGAAACATCAGAGATTTTGCTGTGAAGGAGCTGGTGTTCTGTAAAAACATTGACACACTTAGTTTTGTTTCCTTTTGCTCAGCTGTCGTTCTTCCTTTTGCTCACATCGTTCCAGAGACAACATGGCGACGTCCCTCCTCGTCGGATGAGGCCCTGCAGAGACTGCTGGCACGGCAGAACTCCTCACCATATGGTAAAAACTGAGCCTTCATCTCCGTGGCATTTCTTTTTTTTTAACACAGACCCTAAAGGCAGCAACATGTAGGAAACAAAACCACCACTGAAGAAGCCACATGAGAGATTCATAGAGGGTTTAAAGGTTAGGAAGAGTATTAGGAAAATAGGCTGTGAGATAATAATAAGTATAATTTCTGTTTTCATCAGGTGAATAATTTCCATTTATGACGATTGTTTCCGTTTCAAGCACCAGGCCAAGACATAATGTCCCAGCAGTTTTCCAGTCCGACAGATATTACCTTCTTGAAATCATTCACCAGCAGCAGGGATTTGCTTTTTACAAGACCTGATTCCTTCATCTGAAACAAACATAGTACAAGTGATCACACTGTATTTCCAGGAGACTCACTAACAAGTTCCCAAAACCTCAGACATGGTCCTTGTTATACATTATACGTCTCCTGAACCTCAGGTAGCACTGCTGGAGGAAATCCTACATTTTCTTAATGAGCAGCTTATTATGTTTCCCACCACTGCCAGCATCCTCCCTGACAACATCTTAGCAGATAACAGATGGTTTTCTTTTCCTGCTGGCACGCGGCCTAAATACACCGACTTTCTTGTAGAGGAGGAAGGAGCGCGGAGGCAGGCGGCCGTGGGGGGGGGGGAGTTGTCAGCATTCGACCAGACAAGTGTGATACTCCTTGGAGAGAGCGAGAAGTTTAATGAAGGCCAGGTTCAGATCTGAACCGGCTCGACGTCTGTGCCAGCCTCTGGACAGGAAGGAGAGGGAGAAATACGCAGAGAGAGAGAATTAACTCAGCATCCTAAGGGAAGGAGATGAGATAACAGTGAACAGGGCATCACAGACGCACACACATACACACTAGAATTTCTTGTCATTTCATTGTTTGCACAAATAAGTGCAGTTTTTACTCTGTCATTATAACAATCATTTTTCACAAGATACTAGCTTACTTATAGCAACATAATTATAACTATATTATAATTAATAATATAATTAGAGCCTTATAATTATAACTATTTTATAACAGTTATTACGACACAAACGAGTCAGACGTGTGTGAAGCCTGAAATCTTCATTTCCATCATAAAGCACTTTTAATATTCCAGTAAAACCTCATATTTCTATTAAAAAATCTGTGTCTGATGGATCTCTGTGCCTCACTATTACTCACAACCATCACATCTGTGCATGTTAAATTTTACTGGTCACTGAAAGAGGTCACTGAAGGTCGTCCACCTCTTGATGCCTCATTAAGCAAAGCGACTGCCTCTATGTTTTGAGTCACCTCAGTTTCCCTGCAGGCGGACCTGGTCCAGCTCTGACCATCGTCCATGGCTGTGACGCGTGTCCTGGGGCGCCGCACTCTGCCAGGCTCACGTGTCTACCTTCAGCTGGAGATGGGCCGAATTGATATGCATCGAGCTGACAGCTCATGAATCACAGGCGATGAGGAACCATTAAGGGCATGTAGGATGAAACCAGGGGTGTTACTACAGAACTGCTCGCAGATCTGTGAACTCCCCAAGGGTCATTCTGACTAATGACATCCAGTGTGCTTATAAATAGAAAGCACCTACATATTACTCTACAGCAAGTGCTATAGACATTATCTTTAAATTAACGGAAAATAAATGAAATGCTAATTTTTCAACTGCCTGGTACATTATGTATGAAAGTCAAATATCAAACTCTCTGTTAATATCCTCTCTTCTTTTTTTTGGTCTAATTGTCAATTGCTGACTTCCCATCTGCTCATTATCAATGAGTCACTATACAATAGTACGACTCCAGCCATCAATAATAGTCAATAACATGTGGATTACGATCTGTTTGTCTTCAGCCAGTGGAAGCCACAGCAGTGCAAAGGCCAGTCAGCCCCCAGAGACCACAGATGTTCCTTTGAGGAGGTCGACCATTAACAAACAGGTACGTTGTATTAGCCAGAAAAGGCTATTTTACAGAACAAATTGTTGATGTATAAGACAGTTTCAAAGATTCAGGAATATGAGGCATCATGTGATGCATTAGATTTAGTTCTCACACGAAAAGCTCAATAATTTATCTGTTGACAAATCCTCAAGAGTAGATGACGTAATATGTTGTTTACCCTCTGGAACATATCTTTTATCAATGCCCTCTAAACCTTGTCACATATAATGTTAAAAGTTTAATTGGCTTTAACATGCCCCAATGCAACAGTTAAAGCGAACACAATATGAAAACCTCTTGCTTCCTCTGGCTTAATGGAGCTTTTAAGTCTCTTTGACCTCATTGTTTTTCTGTCCGACCCACAACTTTATTGTTCTGGTTCACTCTCACCAGTGGTCAACGTTTTTTGACCACAGGAGGCCGCATTCCCAGAGTGGAAGCTGAGCTGGTATTCATAGTGAAATGCTTAGCAGCTTAAGAACCAGATATTTCCCTCAGGAGGTGGTGGAGGTCAAACACGGAGATAAAAGAACAGGTGATTGAGATTTTTGGGCCACTTAAACCCATTTGTTTAAAACCGGTTGGATGTATATAGAGGAGGAGTGCTGGTGATGTATTTAACAACCAAGATGGCTGCTGCTCTTGTGGACCGATATATTCAAACAATGGAGATTGTTTGTTGATAGACTACATGTTTCATTTCTCTGATTGGTAGCCCTATCCAGTAGCATCCAAAAGTAAAATGGTCTGTGCCCGTTGACAGTTAACGGAGTGATCATCATCTTGGATGAAACCAATGTTGACTCATGGTTGAAATCATCAAACAAATACTGATCTTTAAAAAAAAAAAGCTGATGTTTAGTTATTCTGATTGGCTGACTGCACTTTGTGTGACAAGTGACCAGGCCTATCACCGGTCTCATTCTGGTGCATTCACTCGAGTAAACACAGCTTCAAGACACGTTTTTATCTTTGGATACTGCTAAAGAAGACCAGCCACATATGTACAGTCGGTTACAACAGGATGTGTCTGAATGGTAAATTACACCGTTTCACAATGGAGTTTCAGTCCCGACAGACAAGTAACGTCTACGTAGAAATAAAGCGTAACCGCTGGTCTCGAAACAGCAACGTTCTTAGGAGGAATGTTCACAGACACATTCTCTTCCTTCTATCCCTCCAAGCTGCAGTTTTTTCTTCAGTGTCGTTTGTTGTGGTTGGCATGTGGTAGCTAACAAGCTGCTAGCTCAGCAACATGCCTGTTTGGTGTCACGTTCGGTATGGAGGAGTGGTGGTAGTGGAGGGGATGGGGGAGCGTGTTCGGAGGCCAGACTGGTATCAGATTGGTGGGGCTGAGAGACGAGAGCGATCCCAAATGACTCATACAGGGGAGGAAGTACCAAACAAGACGTTTCGACAACATATTTCTGAGAATGGACTGAGTGAAAAAGCCCTGTTATCATACTGTGAGGGTCCCTACTGACCCCCTTCAATAATAACTGATAGTAAGAGCCCAGAAAATGTATTTTACAGAATATGGGCCCTTTAAATGAGAGGATTTGCTTCTTCATATCTTTGGATTGTTTAAACATTTCAAGGTATCAGCTTGGACTAAGGGAAATCAGCTATCTTTCATTTTATGGAACAAAATATCAGATAGTCGCTGAAGTCGTGCTGTTCTTATGCACAAACTTCTAAGCCACACTTTCTGCAATGTTATCAGTTCACAATTTGAATTCAGTGTTTTCATCAGATAATGCTGCCGCAGTCTGTTCAGTGAAGGCAGGGCCGCTCCCGCAGCTCTGATGAACCCGGGCCAACATTCATTACATGCCAACCCACGTGACTATTTGTCAGATGATGGCACACCGTATCCTGATCACACAGGAGAGTATAGACGGACAGACCCTGGGGCCACATGGGCGACTGAGGTTTGGATGCCACATGTCTTTAACAGTTTTGGTAAAGGAGGCGGGCCAAGACTGTCGACGCTCAAGCTGGGAGCACTGGGGCCCGGGATCAACCCCCTACCCCCAAAAACACGCCCCAAAAAACAAACCTGGACTGGGACTGTGGTGATCAGAGCTGCCCTGCGCCATGTTCTGTACAGAGAAGGTGAGAGTGTGAGTGGATGTCGGGTTTGTTGAGGCTGCGATGGTTTTGTTGGACCAGCTCTGATCATGTGCGTGATCCAAGCTGCTTTGCTGTGCACACGACTGGTGTTGATTTGATGCCTCGGGTGAAACGCTGTCATATGAGAAAGATGATAATGATGTAGCTGTCTCGTACACACATACTTACCATAAACAGACAAAATATCTCTAAATATTTCTGTTGTATCTTGACGTCCTGTCTTCGAAATTGCCTCCTCAGCACACCTATTTAACCCCTTCAGTCTCTCTCTCTCACACACACACACACACACACACACACACACACACACACACACACACACACACACACACACACACACACACACACACATACATTTCCCACACATTTCCCACACACTCCATAACGCTGCATCTAATTGGCTGCCTGTTTTCCCTACTGCTCTAGCTCTCCTCCCCCTCCTCTGGTTTCCCTCCCAATCGTAATTAGTCTGTTTTAGATCATTATTTAGCCATTTCAATCAAACCAACCCCCACCCCCACCGCCAATGCCACCACCCCCTCCTCTGCTGCTGCTCCCTCCTCCTTCACTCTCTGGGGAGGGAGGTGTGGCAAGGATCATGTCAATATATCCTCCTCATCCTATTCTGACTGTCTTAACCCTTTTTCCATCTCTTTTTTTCATGCCCTTTTCTCCTTCACATCCTTGCATCTCCATCAACCACGACTCAGTGTTTGATGAGGGGGTGGAGGAGGGAGGGCGAGAAAGGGAGTTTGTGTGTGTGGGAGGGGTGGGGGGATGGGGGGGGGGGTTGCAGGTGCATATGCAGAGCCCCCTCACCTCCTTGCAGCCTTCAACCTGAGAGCTCATGTGGCAGCAGCTTAACCGGAGGCTAGACTTCGTCACGCTTTCCTAGACCTCCTCCTGATCCTCCTCCTCCTCCTGCTCCTCACCCCTAACGCTACCTCCCCACCGATACAACTCCCCACTCCCCCTCATCTCCCCTCCCCCTGCAAAGCGACTCCCCTCCACTCTCTCTGAAGCTTGGGAGACTGAAGGCAGCCTCGGTGCGTGGTGGCAGAAAGAGAAAGAAAGAAAGGAGAGAGAGAGAAAGAGAGAGAGAGAGAGAGAGAGAGAGAGAGCGGCTTTCCTAGAATAGATAAGCAGGAGGAGGAAGAGAGGGATGATGATGGAAGCCAGCTTTGACACTGAGGAGAGTTTTGACGATCCCTCCTGTCTCACCCCCCAGCCCCTCGGCTCCGTCTCCCCAGCCAAGAGGCAGATCAAGGAGGTCAAGGAGACCAAGATCACAGTGAGTATCCCCAAACTTAATCCTCCTCTCTTCTCCTCCTCTTCTCCGCTGTCTCTCCATCTTCATCCCTGTGTCCATCACGCAAGTTCATGCCTCATCTTCTCTACTCTCATCTGTTCACAATGTTTTGTGTGAATCTTTGGTCCTTGTGTAGCAACATGGAGCTTCTCTGCGTGTTGGACATCAGTGTGAATGGAGGAGAAGCAGCAGTGTCTCCCTGACTTAACTGCTCTCAATCTATAAGACTGATTTCAAGCCTGTAATAAAAGGGAATTTCTCCTGTCGAGAGGCTCAAACCCATCTCTGTCCTGGTGAAACCTTCCTGAAATGTGTGTAAAGAACGGAGCCGATCTGGTAACCTGTACACATGTAGGTGTTTCAAACAGTCCTCTGCCTGCCAGATGCAGGAGTGATCTCCGAGTGTTGTCACCGAGTTGTGGGATTGTATTTCCCCTATTTTCCTCCGAAGGGTCACACAGAGATGCTGCTGCTGCTGCTGCTGCTTTTCATCCAGATGCAGTATTTGCTCTGAGTAGAGTTGATGCTGCAAACTCCTCATTATCGGTCTGTGATGAGGACGAATGAAATGTTCCCTCCACCAGGATACAATCTGTTAGGTGAACAGCATCTTTGTTTCAAGATGCCCGGAAGAGTAGCTGTGTTTATGTAATCGTTTAGCCCTTAATGCCATAATGATGGAGGGGGGAGAGCTAAGGATGAGGTGGACGTGGCAGTTGTGGTATTGTTGGTGATGGTGGATGAAGGCAGGCAGACGTGGTTTTCGCGTCTCCCAGGTGTTGATTTTGCGCTCGGTGGGCTTTCCGACCTGCTGCAGCCGCGGGGAGCTGTCAGTCTGGCTATTGTGAAAAACCCCAACCAGACCCTGCGAGGGATGCAGCAAGTGCAGTTTCCATGGTGACAAAAGCAATAGCACTGATTAATGGGTGTTGAAATGAAAAATACTGGCATAGAAGCTGGTGGTGGTGGTGGAGCTACAGAGCCATTCAGATATTCAGTGAAGACATTCAGTTTGAAATCAAAAAAAGAAATCCTCCACATTCATTTCACAGCATCTGTAATTGGTTTGAATTTACCTGAGAGCAGTAGTTTTCTTTCATACACAAGTGTCGACGTGTGAAAATGTGCAGCCGTGTTAACCAAGATCTCACACAATTCGTTTTTTTTTGCTGCAGCTAATTGAGAAAGATAAATATAAAAAAATAATACAGGTTATAAAGATGAAATTTCCAGCTGTGTGTGGATGACGTCAGGCCAGAGAGGTGTCTTTTTGTTCGCCACGATGCACCTCACATTACACAACCCCTCCACAGTTGTCATGGAGACGCACACATCAAAATGGACCCCCGCGGGATGCTGAGGTGTTGCACGTCACAGAGAATCAAGGAGCCGCTCCAGCTCTGTCACCTTGTTTTCACCTTCACTGTGGCTCGGCCAATCAGACCAGATTCTTCGGTTTCACCCTCGGATGTTTTTCAGCTCATTAAACATTCACTCAGTCTGACTTGTTGCCGTACGTGCCGCCCGTTAGAGGGGGATGCCTCGATGGCGAGACCGGGATGCAGCGTTTCAATTGGTCAGGGAGTACGAGAAGGGAGGAATGAGGGGTGATAATGAGAGGGAATCTGAGAATGCTTTGTAATGGGAAGGTGTGCGTATGTGTAGAGGTTCGGAGGGGGGGGTCTTCATCAGCAAACTAATTTGTTGCTTAGCAACAGTGGCAGAGCATCCTACAGTCTCATTTGCTGAAATATTCTGCTTCTGATGTTGGAGGTAGATAGAAGGGAAGTGTTGAAGTGCTTTGACGGCCAACCCATTCATTTTTTTACGTCTCTTGTGGACCGTTTATTCCTGGACTGTGTCATGATTTTTCTTTCCTCTAAGAAAAATGTGCAATGAAATACCCACAGCCTGTAGGCAGGGTGAACATCCCTCATGATGCTGATGTTTATGAATTTTGAGTGAGAACAAAATGTCCCAGTTCACTCAACAAATCTTCACAGTTGTGTGTTGCTCGCAGCTTTGCTTTCTGCGAAACATGGCAACACAGCATGTCGCAGCATCCCACGTTCCAGTGGCTGGACTTCAAACGTCCCCACAAGGATTTATCACACGCTGTGTCATGAAGGTAATCTGTATTAATATTTTATTCCCAGCCCCGGAGTACCTCGCTGAGCGGCCGTAAAGGAGAAGTTCACTAGACAGCCTCCCTGTAGATGAATGGTCTCATTTTCTGCAGAGTGTGAGAGGCTGATAAACAACAGCCATGATAGATGGGCCGCCAGCGTAATGGAAAATCTGGTGCCCGTGACAATCAGTATGATCTCTGAGGCAGAAAATGAACAAAGTGACTGGTCGGGACGAGGAGTAAATCACACCGCTGCTCCTCCAGATTACAGCCGGTTACTGTGTCTCTTGTTTATGCATATCCCTGCTCGTGTTTCACTTGTTCTCTGTCGTATCGGCGTGCACGTTTGGCACAAAGCCATATCAGTAGTTCCTCTGTATGTTGGTGATTATATAACAGAGAAAGAGTATTACTCATATGTGGTTGAAGTTGTCTACTGGAAATGAAGTGCTGCAGGGGCATAGGAAAGAATGAAGAGGTCAGTGTCCAGTGTTCATTTGTAAAAACCCTGATGAATTTTAATGACAGTAAGAGAGAAAAGAAACTGAGGGTCTTTTACACCTACATTGTTAGGTCAGGACCTTTAGACCTTTCAGTTTAGTCTGAACTAAAGGAGTAAAAGGTTCCTCAGAATCCAGTCCAGAACAATGGACCAAACCGGTTAAGTCCGACCAAAAGAGGTGGTCTTGATCAGAATCAAACTAAACCATGGTTCGGTTGGTTTGTAATTGGGAAACATTTGGATAATTACTTTAACATAAAAAGAAGCGGGTTGAGGCTCGCTTGATATCTTGCAGCCTTCACCTCGGGCGATATATTGTTTGAACAGGGAAAACGTTCAATTTGCTGGTAGTAAAACCTCAATGAAATTTCAGTGGCAATGAAATGAACCAAATTAGCCAGTTCATTCATTTTTTCTATTCAAACAGAAAGATAATTAGTTGTTAATTATTGCGGAACTAACAACAGACTGACGTCAGACACACGCGGGTCCAAAAACCAATCAATGTCAAATAAGGGTTGATGCAGCCATATTAGGTGATGACGACAGGATGTACATATGTCATAAAACAGTCTTTAGTCTGCTCCCTACATTACAAAACAAAACTAACCAGATCAAATGTAAAAAAATGACGTACGGCTTGGTTCAGACTTTCAGTGTGAAAACGTCCAAAGTCCCCTGAAAGAGATGTTATACATTAAAGTACCATTATATGTATATGTTTCTTAAATTTTAATGAGTCAGATGTATTGGTGTGATGTGAGAAAAAAAGGAAACTGATCTGGAGCTCGACACTGGTCCTCTCTGACTGCACATACTGGAGGTGTGAGTATCTAATTTAACCAGACGTGTGGAACTAAAGACAGCCGTCATCAAAACACCTGTCCAGCACCAAACAGACACAAAGTGAGCGAGATTATTTTACCAATACAACTAGGATGACAGACCTCTGCCAAGGCCTGACAGTCTCCTTCTTAAACCACATTTCATTTTCATTTGGATCAGCACCAAACTCCACAGTCCACTTAACATTTTTTTTTTCATCCAGACCCATGAATAATATGAAAAATGCTTCACAATTTTTTAGGAAGTGAAAAAGAGAATCCCGGGCTCCTCCCCTCCCCAGATCTTGATAATGAGTTCTTCCCTGACCCACATCCTTCCACCAAGGGTCATTGAAAGCCGTCCATAGTTTTTGTGTAATTTCACTAACTAACAGATGGAAATATAAACTCTCTGGCAGAGGGCCCTCAGCGTTCGTATACCCCCCCCCCCCCCCCCCCCCTTTAATTGAACATGCTCCAAAATGTGATGTTTTCTTCCTTGAGAAAACCTTCCAACGAGTGTTAATTAAACGGTTGAGTGGTTCCTGCTGACAGACAAAGAAACACAGATGAGAACACAACCTCTGAGGTGTAGGTAATTATTAGTGCTACTTTCTGTGTCATTTGTTCTGCACTGGACTTTATGCTGTTTGAAAGTCTCTTGGTTTTATCAGTGTAAATTATTTAAGGATCCTCACGTCACTGCAACAGCTGCTGACACAGAATTGGTTGAGACTTCACAGGCCTTATGTTCCTGATATTCCCTTGTTAATGCCATGAAAAGAAGTGCCTCTTTAACTTTGCCTCAGTGGCTCTAAAACTTATTGACCCAAGGTTGTAAAGCTTAAAGGAGACCAGAGTCAGGACTATAATTAAAATCAGGCAATTTTTCAGGCCTCTGCACAAAATTCTGTTAAGGGGTTAATGGCAATAATACATGAACTGAAATGGGGTTTTATTGTCACCTTCTTAAACCCAAATAATCAGTGTGTCTCTGAGCTGTTTCTTCTTCATGTGCCCCTGTCCGGCAGCACAGTGGTGCAGTGGGTAGTATTGTTGCCTCGCAGCATAGTGGTTCAAAATCCCAGCCTAGCCTTGTGGAGTTGGTTTGTTCTCCAGAATGGTTTGCTCCGGTTTCCGGCAATAGGCTTGGCAACCTGTCCATGGTGCACACCGCCTCTCGCCCACTGACAGCTTTGCTCCAGCTATCCCCACACAGGCTTGCAGAAAAGATATAGATATCGGATGCATGGTTGCCCCTGTTAGAAAATATAAGCAGTACAGTGTATTAACATTAAAGATATATTTTGGTCGACTCTGCAGTATAGTGGTAAGCAGCGATAAGGCCATTTAAAGTGTTTATTCACATGCAGTCAACAAACTTCTCCTTCTGAACAATGGACTCCAGTATCATGGGAATGTTTATGGGCCAAAATCCTGTTCATCGCCGTCTTTTGTTCAGCCTCTTGCCTCCCTTTGGTGTTCTTTGTAACCCAGCTGAGTTGAGCTGGCAAACATGACTATCTCCCTCCTTTATTTTGAAATCAACTAAAATAGAGGAAAGTTCGCCTGAGCGAGCTGGCAAATGCAGCGTGTGTCTCCTTCAGTTGGTGTAACGGCAGTACAGCGGGAAACTCGGGCTGCACACCCTATAACACAGTATGTTTTTTCTGAGGCATCCTTGTTTGGACGCCCGTGCAGTTTGTGGCAACGGTTGACAGGGCACACAGGGTAACTAGCCCGTGCCGGGAGGGAGGGCTCACAGACGGTGAACATTACATAATTGAAGCCCCGAGAGTAATTGACGATGCTGTGGACTGTGGAGTCTGTATTCAGGCTGAGTATTGGCTGTGTTTATCTGGTACACCACGGATTTCCAAGTGTGTAAAGTTCATTTGGTCAAATTGAGGGATGAAGGAGAGAAGGCTTCAGCTCATGTCTCTGTTTTTCCCTCTCTGGCCCCTGAAGGCTCATGGGTCACCTTCTGCACGGCCGATATTCATATGTTTACTCGTGTCTGACCTTTTCCCTCTCATCTGCAAGACCTAAACGAAACACAGGCCTGCTTTCTCTCTCTATCGCAGATATATTTCATCCTCCTATCTGCGTTTGTCTCTCAGCCTTTAGCAGCTCTTGTTTGTCACTGTTCTTCATCCTTGTCTCATGTGTTTTTTGTTTTATCTTCTCTTTGCTTCAGATCAACTGTGTGACGTTCCCTCTGCCTGGTGAAGGTCCGGAGCAGCAGCTGCTCAAACCGAGCGAATGGAGCTACTGCGACTACTTCTGGGTGAGACTGTAGAAAATATGGCAACACTATAAAACAAGTGAGAAACAGCAATCACCAAGTGGTAATTACGTATGGGAAATTTTTCTGAGAGCTTAGATGTGATAAAATGTAGCTGGTTTCAGACACGAACTCCAGAAAAATTTCCAGAAAATTGGGTCCAGACCTTTTCAGGAGTGTTCCTTTTACATATGAAGAATACAGCAGGAGATTGTCTGAGCCGGATACATTGACAACCACAGGAAAATATACAGAACATCACGGCCAGGGGTGGTGTCTGGTTGGAGCAAACAGGGGGCAATTCCTCTGCATGTCAAGTGTCACTGGTTTTTGTTTTCAGCACATCAACACTGGCGTCAGCCCTCATCGCCAAAAGCTC